>NC_142212.1:5765386-5916902 GCF_049639895.1 Pseudopodoces humilis | reverse complement strand
TGGAGGTGATAGATGCTTTTCCTGGCACATTCCTTACTCCTGACCTGGAGCTGCAGGGCTGCATCAGCATTTTCATAAATACGCCGTGCTATTCCTCCATTGCTCAGGGCCATTTTCTCCAGGAATTTATAACTGACATCAAACCCGAAGCCAAGGCAGAAAAGAGCATATTTCCCATTGATTGCTTTCTGAACGTTTTCTTGAATTGCTTCCACATTTCTCTCACCTGTAAGTGAAACAGAAACACCATTGTGGGTTTGTGTCTTTTCAAGTGCAAAAAGACTGCAGCAGGTTAGTGGAGAATTCTGCCTGAAATTTTTAAAAATAATTCAGATTAAAATACTAAACAGACAGGGGATAGAATGCTGGTAATTGAATTGGAAATGAAAGCACAACTCTGCATATGAAGTGCCAGAACATGATTCTCCCCCTTAATGACCTTTACCGGGTTCTACTGATGTTGTCATGGCTATGTGCAAAATATCTTATAGGATTACAGGGCCAGAGGAGGATTTTAGTACAGAAGGGACACACACGACAAATTAACAACACCAGTGATGGACACACTTCATCAAGCATTCAAAATACAAGTACCATCTATAAAAATTATGTGTGTCAATTCAGAGAAGAATGGATTGGTTAATGGTGCAATTCCAACAAACTGCCAATGAACTCAACCGTGCTTCTCTCTCAGCTCCTTTGTGTGACAGAGGGAAAAGATTTTCACACCATCCTCTTACCCCATTTGAAGAGCTGCTGATGGCCATGTATGGACAGCTTCCCCATCAGCATTTCCAGGCAGAAACTGTCACTGCCTGTAGCAATATCATGGGAGCAGCTCAGATTTATCCCTTTGAGCTGCTTTGCTAAGGAAGGCGGTGTATGCAATAATGCCTGACACTCCACCCTGGACTGATTTCTAGCTGCTGGATGTGGGGAGCACTGGAGACTCACTCTGGCTGTGCTGGGGAGGCAGCATTGTGAGCTGAATTTTATTAAAAACCCAAACAAAATCAACAAACCCCAAAGCAGAATGGCACACACAATCTAAAAGGCAGACTGATCTTACTAAGGGCTTACAGGTGATGCTGGTGCCACGCAAAACTAAGACAAACCCCTGTTCAAGACAAGGGAGTTTGTGCCATTGCACTGGGAGTTGTTGCTTATTTCACCTGATATTTCAATCTCAGCTCTTTGGTTTGTGCTGTCACAGCTGATCACTAATTAAGACATGGCAAAGAATACAGTACAAGAAGCACCTTGAAAATATCTCAAGTTTGAGGCACAGAGGGTGAAAAAGCACAAGCAATCTCTCTCAAATAGGACTGAACACAGTATCTGCAAAATGTTCATGTTTTGTCTCTAGGTGTTTTGCTTTTCTGTTTCAGCTATGCCTGGAGTATCTCCAATTCTCTTGAGTTTATAAACTGGGAAGGCAATGGTATGCAGCAAAACAATTCCCAGCTAAAGGATGTGCAGTCACAGGTAAGCAGGCTCTGCCATCACTCCCTACAGCCCTCAGCAGAGCACTCTCATAATCCCCCTCTCCAGATCCAGCAGTAGCTCAGCCTGCATATTCCAAAGCTCCTCTAAAACACAGGCTAGGTCTATCAATATTGGGATGCAAGTGTGAAAGATAAAAAAACCCCAGGGGAGGGAGGACTGAGCATAGCATTCACTCACCAGAAGTGGGCTGGCCATCTGTCAGCAAAATAATCATGGAGACGCTGCGCTCTGGCAGCCCCTCGGCTTGCTCCAGCATGCCCACGGCGGTCAGCAGAGCACCATTGATGTCTGTGCCTGCAATGAGAGCAGGCATTGCTCACCCAAACAGGAGAATCACCTGCAGAGATTGCTGCCCTCCATCTGCAGAGGCCCTACAGACTTCTGTAGGAAGTTTTCTGCAGGAAGTAATCCTTCTGAGAGAGGAGGATTTAGGGACTTATCCTACTGGACTTAATTACCGGGTGTTATATTGCAATGGCAGTGCCAGAGTAGTCCTTTGGGACCATTTTCCACACATATGTCATGGGAAATACAAACATGTCTAGAGCCATTAAAAAGTGCTTAAGTAAACACACTGTCATCTGTTAACCTATATTTAAGAAAAGTTTCCCTGCCTTATATAAGAAGTCAGAGAAAAGAGCTGAGCATGAGTGGTTTTATTGGTGTTAGTGCCTGGGGTAAGGAAACTTGTGTTAATACTGACAGTGTAACATTAAAGGGGGACAGAGCCCTTGAAATGTGCTTAAAACTAAATAATAACACCAAGCACACTGACTGATGCAGCAACTGAAATGCCACATGTCTGTTTTGCCTGTTTTATTTCTGTGGCATGGCTTACAAGCGAGTATAACTTTGGATGTGGCTGCTTGGTTTTTTTAATAAGGGAACACTTGATATAAAAAGAAAAAAAATCAGCAAATTGCTGTCAAATGTTGAGTAAATTGTTATTTTTCTGTAGAAAAAAATTTGCTATTAAGGACTCTTCCAATTCTCTCTATGATAAAAATTGGAAACAAGACTTTGTGGCTTCTATGTTTCATAGATGTGCTGTAAGCATTTCTTATATAGATACTTATCTCACAATGTAGTCACCAGTGTGTCTACTCACAGGCTTTCTTTCCCACGCAACACTTACAAGTATTAAAAACTGACTTGCTTTGTAAGCAAGTAGTAGCTTACAAAAGAGCTGGTGGTAGCTCTGGGGCACTATATCAGTAATAAAAATAATTATTTTCTAAGCAATTCGTTCCAGCGGGTGCATATTTGTGGCTACAAGCACGTGTACCTCCCCTGGCAGTGAGAGTTTGCACCAATGCTGCAGCACTGGCCACATTCTCCTCAGTGGCTGGCAGCAAAGAGCTCTTCCACTCCACCACTTTGTTGTTGAAGGTGATAAAGCTGAAATGATCTTCTGGGCGGAGGTCCTGCAAAATCTTCAGTAGGGCATCCCTTGTCTGTTCCAAGGAGAAAACAATAATTTTGATGATTTCCACTTTGCCTGAACTGGGATTGAAATTGCAGTGTAATAAGGGGTTTCTCTATAGCTCTGTTCCAGATGCAGCCCTATGCCTTTGTTAAAACCTAGAGGTATGTTTTAGGTTGAGACCATCAGAAATAGTCAATTCACTTAACTTACAGACACAAAATACAATCGATGAGGGCTGTAGAGAGCTTGTCTGCTCTCAAGCAGAGCTGCATACACAGTCATCAATAAATATAAAACAGACAGCAGAAAAATTAACTCTCAAAGCTTCATTAAAGAAAAATATAAAACACACAAAGTTCTGCAAAGATACAGAAAGCACTTTCTGCCCCAATGTTTAGTACTCATAAAAATAACTGGGTCAGACCAGTGTTACTCTTTAATAACTTCAATCTGTGCATATGTATTTTCAAGCATTTCCCAAAGTCTGAATGTTTTGCTGTGTACAAAACCAGTGTGTGTGTTTCCAATGAGAAATTCCCAGTTGCTTCCTCAGAAGGCTGGGTGTGTGACTGCTGCTAACAGAGGTCATGCTCTGAGGGAAGTTACCTGTTCGATTTTTCTGCCTGTCATGGAGCCACTTCGGTCTATTACAAAGATGACATTTTTGGGAAACACTGGCATTTCTTGGGGTGCAAAGTAATGGACAAAATACCCATTGACAATCTGAAATACAGAATGTGAAATCACCTATAAAAGTACATCTAAAGAAATAAAGAATAAATCTTAACATTCTGGCATAGCAAGAAGTAGGGGGTATGTTCAGCATTCTGCTCTTCTCGATAAGCCCAAACCAAAGAACTTAAATTAAAGAAAGTAAAATGCATTTCCTAGCTGGAAGCAAGACTGTAGAGAGAAAATTACCTGAGAGCAGCATGCATACATACATATATATTAGACACCTCAGTGCCATATGTATGATACGTCCATATTATCATTGTGTATTACATTACCTCTATCATTACCAGAGCACATCTCTGCTGAATGACTGTGGCTGCCACCTTTTATATGTAAACTGTATATAAAACAGCTTATACAAGTATACATGTGTATTTCATTAGTGAAATCATCTGGAAAATACCCTGTTTTGTTCCCTAGAATATGCATTGCTTCATAAACATTTGTAAAGTTCCTGTTGTATTTAGTTATGCCTCTGTTATCACAAAAGACAAAAACAGACCAAGCAAAATTTTAAGTTATACAAATCACATTCCTCTAAACTTCATTGGCAGGAAGCCACAAATACACTTTAGAGGAGCCGAAATAATAATAAAAAAAGAGTGTAAAGAGACATCTATGAAATAACAATACAGATTTGGTATTTGAATAAAATTTGAGAGATTGATCTTTTTCCTGAGTGATCTGGTTTTGCAATATACCTGGTGTCTCTGGGGATTTACCAAATATCACCCTCAGTTCTGGCTGACCCTGGATTAATGGAAAGAGCTTTTCCTGTCATTCTTGGTGTTTCAAAGCAAATGTTGCTGTTTTGCTGATTGCACTTCACATTTGGACTTATCAGTGATCTGAAAGCATTTCCATTTTTATTTTTTTTTACCTGTATATCACCTGCAGTGGCTTCTCTCTTAACATCATAGCGCACAACAAAATCACCATTGAGGAGCGTTTCGCCAAGTTCAGGATTTTTCTTCTGTTGATCTAGAGTTGGCTTAAATGAAACACGAGCCTGCAAAGTAATCAGAAGGAAATATATAAAGCGATATAACTTAGAGTTGCCGCTGGCAGTAACCTCTGGCAGCTGTTGCTTTACCTTGGTTTCGTTCTGCACTGTGGTGAGTGCCTCAGTTAATTCGTTTGTCATGAATGTGCTGTCTGTCTCCAAGAAGTGAATGCCCTGGGGCTCAAAGATGTGCACGTCGATCTGGCAGTGGAGAAGAAATCAGCATCAGCTTCTCGGAGGGATCATGGCTGTGCCAAATCCCAGGGCACTGCTCCCTACCCGGCTCACCTGGAAGTGCTTAACGAGCTGCTTGGGCTGGACCTTGATGAGCAGCTCGTACTTCCCCAGCTGCCGCTTTAGTAGCTCCTCATAGGTCAGCTCAAAGGTGACTTTGCTGGTGGCCGCGATGTTGACAGACACATGGAACTTCTCCAGCTTTCTGTCTGTAATTCTGGGAGGGAAGAGCAGGGATTTATCTTCTGCAGGGAAGGTTTCCTTGTGGTGGCCAAGAGTTTGTGAAGTGTGCAAATTAAAGGACAAAGGGCCACATGGGATAAAAAAAAAAGAGCAGCAGTAAATATTGTTCATCATGGAAAGGATTTTTATACTGCAGGAGCTATTATGTACACCACATATACTACATTAATGTGTCATGGGTGCAAGCTGAGAAATGGTGCAGAAACCCCTGCATGCCTCAGACTGAATACCTGTGAAGCACAGATTAAACACACCCTGAAACTGTGACATCTGTTCAAGTGCCATGGTCCTCTGTGCTTGAGACTCAGCACTGAGCATCATCCCAGCCTGGGGAGCCAGGCTGGATGGAGATCTGAGCAACCTGAAAGGTGTCCCTGCCCATGGCAGGGGCTTGAAACTAGATGACCTTTAAGGACCCTTTATCCTGAGATTAGCTCAATTGGTCTGAGCATGGTGCTAGCAACACGGTGGTTGTTGGTTCAGTCCCACTATGGACCATTCACTTAAGAGTTGGACTTGGTCCTTGTAGAATCCTTTCAAGAACATTCTGTGATCCGTGATTCAGTGATTCTGTGACAGCAAGTCTCAAGGCACTGCTCTAAACAGGGATGCTTCCTAGTAGAGCCCATTGCATGACCACCTATAAATCATATATATGTGAATTTATATATATGTAAAAAAAAATTTACATATATATATAAATTTACAAAGACACACTGTCCCTCCCACCAAGGACCCAAGACTGATTTTCACATTTTTCCCCACTGAGATGTGTCTGTCTCCAGGGTTTAATTTGCCTCCAGCCAAACAGGAAGCTGAGAAGGGGTGTTGGGGCAGCCTTACTCAGAATAGCAACATACTTGACAAGGCCAGCACTCTGTCCTTGCGAGACTGCCGTGTCATACTCATTCTGAGCAGCAGCTTTCTCCTTTATTATTCCTGGGTACACTTCACCATCGATGGATCTGTTTGGTTTCCATAGAAATTAATTAATATTAGAAGGAATGCACTGGGGAAAGGAAATCACCAGAAGATTTTTGTGGCTCTCTGGGCATGAGCAAGAGACGCTGTTTCCTCCCAAATCCCTCCCCACCCAGGAGGATGCCAGGAGCCATCATCACAACACAACCCTTCTCCTTGTAGAGTCTTGAGGAGGCTGGAGTAGGAGAAACACCACTGAGCATGTCTGTCACCCACCCTGTGCAGCAGGCAGCCTGGCCCTGGGCACCTCTTTTCTATTTGGCTGCCTACTACTTAGCCCCACAGAGCATTTTTGCAGAGGACCCTCTTTGTGTTCATTGCCCAGCAGTTCCTGAGCAGAAAGATGGACCCCCCCAGATCTGTCTCCTTGACAGGCAGGTAAGGACTGGTCCTACATGGAGAAGTTGGTGATGAAAGCTGTCTTAGGTAACTCCACTTCAAAGGTGGCCTCCTGGGACTCATTGGCTCGGTTGACAATTTTGCTGGTGATGACAGTGTGAGCAAATCGTGATGTGACCTTGCAGTCCACATGGAGGCTGTATATTTCAATAGCAGGCTGGAAAAATAATAAACAGACTGAGACAGAAACACCCAGGTTTTGCTCCCAAGCCTTCCTTTACCTGGATGATGCTATTGGAAAAGTTTGATGAAGGAATGAACTGTTAAAAAGCCTGGCTGTAACTGGGGAGGGGATTGCTCTGGAGCAGTCTGCTTATTCCCTTCTCTGCAGCCACAGCCACTGTCCCATGCAAAACCTGCAGCTACAGCTGCATTCTGCTGTTCCACAGAAGCTTCTGTTGGACCTTTTTCTCTCCTCGGGGTACAGGGAAGCTGCTGCTGCAATACCTCAGTGCATTGCCCAAGATTTTCCTCAGGAAGTTCAGAGGCCTCTTTAAGCCTGACCCAGGGAAGGCCCCTGTTTTTGCACACTGTTTATTTGCTCTCCCAGCTGTTGACTTTGCTGACTGTTTTCCAACTTGGTACCTGGTGTCCCACAGGATGTTTAGCAGGCTTGAAACCTCATCTGGGCCTCCCAACCCCTCACAGGTTGCACAAGCAGAGATGCCCTTTGAGCGCTCATGTTTCTTCTGGTCTGGTTCTTCCAGGACCCCTGATGCCCAAAGGAGGAAAGCACCATTCTGGAGTTTCCTGGAACATCCCAGAGGGTGACTGGACTGAGAACTGCCTGGAGCAGGTGCCTACATGGACACCTCCTTTTGCATTTGGGAAGTCTCTCTAAAGGTAAACCCACGTTTCAGCAGAGGCACTAAAAAAGGCTGATCTGGGCATCACCAGCCTCACAACAGTACAACAGATGATAAAAAAGCTCAGCATCACAGCATATTATTGCACTTCTATTTTTACTTTTCCAGCCACCAAGTCTTTTAAATGGCTAATTGATCTTTAGTCGGTTTGATAATTAATCTCCAATTAATACCATCCAGTGGCCTCTTCTCAGTTAGGATGCTGGCTGAAGTTCAAAACTTATGCCCTGCCATACTCAAACCTGCCCATGGCACATTCAGGGTGAGGTTTTGCCATAAGGAACACCAAGCCCCAAACTGTGGCTCACTGGGGCAGTGTAGGCACGTGGTGGCCATTGCTGCCCACTGAGGATCCTTCCAACACAGGAGGAGCTTGTCCTGCACAAAATTTACCCAGAGCAGAACCTACTCCTCTGCCACGTGCCCACGGGTGCTGCAGGAAGGAGGACCTACATCCCCTGCACTAGCCCAGCCCTGGCAGCTTTTCAGGCTGTGGCCAGCACAAACCAGGGCTCAGTGGGCATGAAGAGGAGCTTTGCTGTGCCCCTGGTGAAAGAAGCAGAGGACCAGCCCCAGGCATGTACCCAACAGCAAAGGCACTGAGGGCCCATACACCCCATCCATGGTTTCCTGCAGAGCTCCCAGCTGCCCCTGCAGCAGCCACAAGGCCTGGCCCTGCCCTGCAACAACCATCCACATTTTAGTTCCATTTCACACTTTTCTGAATAGGCACATGGACAGAGAAACCTTCTGACTTAAAGCTTCCTCTTCCTCTCTAATATTAATGTTTTTACAATGCCACTTGTCATCACTGTGATGGTACAAAACAGAGTTTGCTCCTCCACACAGTGAAAATAACTTTCTACTTCCCTCTTTTCCATTCCCTATTTATTGTTTAACACTCATCAGAAACCTCCTGGCACTGTATAGTGCTTGCTTGATCCTGTGTCAAGATCCAAACCTCATCTGGTGGCCAAAGCAGAGCTGCTAATCTCTCAAATTTGGTATCTTACATCCCAAAGGAAGAGCATGATCAAGCACATCTGCAAGTGCCTCCTGCTACAGTTGTACTATAACAGCCCAAACAAACAACCAAAAAGACTGTAAAAGGACCCAAAGCTCTACAATCTCAACACAATCCACCCAAGTCTCCCTGGGAGGTGGTTACCTGCACTACCTGGCCAGTTACCACGATACCACCACATCAACAAATGAGCAAATGAGATATTGATAATAAAAATAGAGCAAATACCTTCTGATCAATGGTTTCTGATAACACTATGAGTGAGGAAAAGACCATCAATTCAAGCAATGTTCTCTGCTCCATTTTGGAAAAAATAAATTTTCAAATGAAATCTCTATTTATCTTAATCAGTTAATGAGTAACTTGTACTTGGGGATATCATGTAGACTTTGAAGAGACACAGCAATTTAATATTTACCCATTAAACATAGGGAAAACTTGGACTCACTTAATGCTTATTTTTCCAACAGATCTTTGCTCTTAAACATTAGAATTTTAATACATTTGAAAATTTTTTTAAAATAATTTTTAAGAAATTAATATTTTTTCATAAAACATAATTTAAAGAAATCTCTCTATATTTTTTAAGAATTAGATTTCACTGTGTCACGTGAAATGTCTCAGGCAGATGACCTGGTCTGTGCAACAAACTGCAAGAATCTCTACCATATTCCACAGTAATAATTTGAAAGGGCACATCCTTAACATTATCACAAGCCCTTCAGAGATTTGAAGGTTGCCAGGACAGGCAACATTCACGTGACATATTACAGCTGATGGCTTTCTCAACCTTTGTGCCTCCCTGCCCAACAGGCCATGATCCTTGGTAGGTAATGCCATTCATTGCCATAAATTAACACAAAGATCCTGTGGAAATACAAGCATCTGTGTTCTCTTCATGCCTGTTTTACAAAGTGTCCATGTGGAGAGCAAGCTTCTAGTGGCCTCGGAGTTGCAAGCAGACACTAAAGCAGAGCTCAATAATTTATTACTTACCAGACATCTACAAGTTCACTACAAAGAATGTGCTAAGCACAGCCTGGTCTTACAAGGCTTGTGCTTTGAGTAACTCCTTTAAAAAATAAACTTTATTCCTCTCAGGCAGATTGTTTATACTACTTGCAAATACCATATTCTTTCTAGAAGGACATGTAAATATATATATTTTAAATACAAAAAATTAAACTGTTATACATTTGATGAACTTGTACAACTCGTGTAATGCTTTAATCCCTTAAAATACACAGGATTAGACACTTAGTAGCCTAAGAGCTGCAAGAGCCAAAGCTTTAATTAAGTGGATCTGTCATGAGTTTTCTAATGTCCATGTGTAAAATCATGTGGATGTTAAAGAGCTGCTTTTGCTGCACAGATTTAGGCTGCAGTGTCAGCTCTGCCCCTCACATTTTTTAGATGAGGTCCACATTAAAAGACAGGAAGACCAAAAAAAATGCCCAGTCTTTATTGTCACACTTGGAAGCAGCACAAGTAATTGAGCTTGACAGCATCCTGGAAATAGAGCTGTTCGCCAAATCCCACATTACTGGTAGATACCTTACTTGGCTTCCCTGTAGAATCTATGTGGGACACAAAGGTTTCTGTGCTTTATTAAATCAGTACCAACGTATCCAAAGCAGGGTCTGAAATACAGAATCCCCCTGTCGTGGTACCCTGCCTGCAAACCTGCACATCAGACACTTTTACCACAATAAAGAAAGCGACAACAAGTTTTTGCCCCACTTGTCCCTCATGACCATTTCTACACCTATCAAACAACCTCTTTCCAACTTCTCAACACAGGTTAATTAAGGAGGGTTTGTTAAACCTAATGCAAAGGCAGCTCCAACAATATCAGGGCAGGAATTTTTTCCACCATGATTTTTTTCATGCTCTGGAAGGATCTCTCTTGGGAAAAAGCTCAGCCTGTGCTCCATGGAGAAATTGAGCCCACTGAAGTGAGGAGGTGGGGTCTGGGCAAATAATAATTTTTTAAAGTGAAAGAAACAGGGCAAGGCAACGCACCAGCAGTATTTTTAAGGAGGCTTTCCCCTAAAAGACAAAGGATTTGCTGCTGCCATATGTGAGGTCCTCTCCACAGCCTCTCTGGGATCTGTTATGGGCATTGTCACATCTTATCTGTCAAGTGTTTGGGACACAAAAGCCAAATATGATATATTTCATGGTGCACAGAGAAATTTGGCATCACTTTTACCTCTTAATCAGGTCTAGCCTGTGTAAAATAAATGTAATTTCTTTAACAAAGGTGGCATCTGCCTTACCATCCCCAGATGTGCTGCAGAAACTCAGAGTATGTGGGAAGCATGACAAGTGCCCACAGAGGTTCCTCTGTGTTTCAGCACAAATATCCAGCTGAGGGGAAACATTCTGGGGTTTGGGAGAAAACAGGTTTGATGTTTAATGCGGCAAATCAAGAAGTAAACAGCACTGAAAAAAACCAACTCCCTCTCAGAGTGTGCCGGTGTTGTACAGAGACACTCGCTGGGTTCTCATCTCCGTGGTAAGGCAGGACATGGCAACTGTGTCTGGCACCTCACTTCTCACTCGATCCAGTGGGACAGGAGGAAAAAAACATTGGGGTACGAGCTGAAATCCCTCCCTCGGTGCTGGGGCACCCTGAGAGCCGGGCCTCTGCCCTCGCAACTGAGCTGCGTGAAGGAAAACATGGCATTGCTGCCCTGAAGGGTGTGAGGGGAGAGATGTGAGGAGGAACTGTGAAGGGGGAAGTGTGAAAGGGGGAGCCATGAGGGAGAAACGGTGAGGGAAAACCGTGAGGAGGAAGCCGTGAGGGGAGAGCCGTGAGGGGGAACTGTGAGGGGAGAAGCCACCACCCTGTGCCATGCCGCCACCCTGAGGGCCCTCGCTGAGGTGCCACTGTAGGCAACATAAATCTGGGTGAAATCTCCAGCTTTCTGTGCTGCCCCTTTGATCAGCTCCTCCTCAGCTTCCTCCTGGTGAGGGCATGTTGTGATGAAATTGCACTGACACTTAGACTGTGTCATCAGGGTGTTTTTTCTTTGCATTTGATAGACATAATCATCACCTGTAGTGCCCAAGTGCCCACAGAATTAATCTAAACCCAAACTGAAATGAGTCACCACAGTATGCCAAGCTGAGTCCAACAACCTTTTTTATTAAACAATTATAGCAAACATTGTCCAATACATAGAAAGAAAGCATGTAATAAAAATGAACATGAAAGTTTTACTCTTTGACATGAGTATATTCCTTGCTTAAGGACTTACAGTGGAAATTAGCTACTTGAGTCTACAGTGACTTTCGTGTAAGGAACAGAAATTTTAAAAAATGTTACAACAATCATTTGGGTGAGACATGTCCAGCTCCACTGTCAGCCAAAGACGCTCTTGGCTGGCTCATTCTTCGGTTTCTCAAAGACTGTTTCACCTCCTGTCCGAGCCCGGCTGAATACAGAAGGTGCTGCAGAGCCCATTTGTTCTTGGAAAAGAAAACCAGGAGAGACAATCAGTGAAATACCACCCAAATCCAGGGACTAAAACGATTTCTGCTAAAATACACATATACACATTTGATAAATACTTCACTTGTCCATCAGATGAACAGCAAGCTGCTGTTCCAGAGGTGACCCTTTCGCTTGAAAAGGGCAATTAAGTCAATATTTTACTCTGCTTAATTGCTTCCAATCAAGGAGGCTTACCACACTGCCTCATCACTTGGTAGGTTTTGGATTTAATTTCCTGGTTTTTGGCAAGGTTTCCTCTGGCTCCTTTGAGGTCTTCTTCCTTCACTGGAGGACGCTTCTTTTTCACAGGGGCTGGCTAAGAAACAGACCCACATATCAGTATTTTGTGTTCCAAACACAGGGAACAAAGCTGCCAAAGGCTACAACATACAGAGTTGCTAACAGAATACTTCACCTATTTCAGTTCTGAGATTACATACTTAGCTACTTTAGATCTTCCCATAATCACAATTTCACTGCCCGCCCCAAAATCTGCTACCATTCTCACTGTTGTGAAATTGTCTTTTTATTTGGAGCCTTTGAAAGAGCAATGGACTGCATAATTAAAAAACAAAACAAAACAAAAACCTTAGATTTTCTCTGTCTGGCCCTGCCTGCTCATTCTGCAAGTACTCATTGGTAATTCAAGAACCTGTCCAATATTTGGAAAGGAAAAAGCATTATATTATTAAATTGGGCTTGTGCCTCAGTCTACTAACTACTTCTTTGGGAGACTGGTCAGAGAGATTCCAAATCTGGACTTGCCTTAAACTGGAATATACACTTGACCCAGTTAATAATCTTAAATTTAAGGAACAAAAGCATTTGAGCACTCAACGGGGCTCTCTACTGAACACATCTGAAACACTGGACTTGGAATCCAAAGAAGGAGAAGGAAACCTAATACAGAAACAGATGCATCATCAGGTGGTGCACTACAACAGCCAAGCACTAACCTGTTTACAGTTTATCCCACTACAAGGAAGTAGGGATAACATTGCTTCATATGAGCCTATCCCTGTCCTTAAATTAGCACTCCACAGTCAGACACAATCTCACTCTGCAGCAGCCAACACCAGAAGCATTCCCCTGTCAGTTTATTATTTCATGGACAGATTATCAATGTCCCACCAGGCAACCCTCATGGCAAGATTCAGGGGCACAGGGATATGATTAAGAGGAACAGAAGACACCCACAATCCAGCTCTAATAGATTTACATACCGAAAGATCAACAAGAAACTTCTCTGACGATTGCTACATACACAGGGCTTCTGATATTTGGGTTCTGGCAGCGGTGGAGCCCACTCAGGCACTTCCAGGCACTGCCTGTGAGGCTAAAAAGAGTTGTGGAGGAAAACAAATCCCTCAAGGCCTACAAATGGCTGGAGCAGTGAGTCCCAGGGAGCTTGCAGAGACAGCGCATGCATGGCTGGCTCTTGGATGGTGGGCTGGCTCCACTGGAGCCTTCAGCATGTTTTCTGCCTGCTGCAAATTCCTGGGAATGCTCAGAATAGCTCACTGTCAATCTCACTTCTACATGTTGTGGGAAACAAAACATTTACGAGATCTCCAGGGAAAACACTCATGAGTAGCCAGAGCAAACAAGGAGAAAGGGTGGCAGCAAACCCTTTGAAATTCACAACAGCTTGCACATGGTTGTTCAGCTGGTGAACCAAATGTCCTCACAGCCAGGGAGTCACCTGTCCTTCTGTAATGACAACTGGCATGTGATGGAAACAGTCCCTCATGCCCATGGCACTGTCCACAGGCAACCAACCCAGGAAGGGACAAAGCCCTTGCTTTATTAAGAGAAATGTGAAATCTGCAAAGGTCCTTCATCCATTATTGGCAACAGACAGTAACTGTGAGGCTTCTTCCCACTGGGACAAGGGAATTCTTGGGGACTGAGTGAAGAAAGGTGGCACTTGAGATGCACAAAGATAGAGCCAGGCTGAGCAGAGATCTTGAATTTCACCCAGTTATTTTAAAATAAATCATCTCAAGCTTTGATTGCAGAGGGTTTTCCAGCAGGACAGTTGCTGTGGATTAGCTGGTTCCAGCTGAAGAGCAAAGCTGGTGCACAGAGAGGTTACGGTGAGCTTTGGCCAGCACCTGCTGCTGTCACAGCCCCACCACAGCTAATTGCTGCCAGAATTTGTGAGCAGGGTTTGCCAGGAGCTGTTCCTAGCTGTCACAGGCGTGCAGCCTGTGCTTTATCTCCTCCTGTCACAAGTCAGAAAGTGCTACTTTACAGGACATACGACTGGGTTTTAAGTCCCATTTTCTCTGGAGTAAAGACAATCAACTGAACTGAGTTACTCTCTGTGGCTGAAGAACTGTGCCGTCCTACTCTCTCTGTGCTCCTACTCTCCACCCACCAATCCTGTAAAACTGCCTTGCTGAGGAGAGCTCTCCGCCAGGCACATGCAGCTTGTGTTGCAAATGTAACATTTACTTGAAACCTCACCACTTCTGAGCTCATTTCAAGAGCACTTTGAAACACTGATTATTGGGGAATACATTAAAGACAAACCATTAGTTACAACATGAATATAAAAGTAATATAAAATATATTATACAAAATTTCAGTCTCAAATATCTTATCCTAACAGTTAATTTTCAGTCACACTCTTTTCTCCTGCATGTTAATACACTAAGCTCTACATAGTGACATTTCATCCCAGCCACCTCTTTTCAAAACAGAATTTCAGAATCCCCATCTGAGAGTGTGTGTTGGAAAGGTAGAGATTCCTCTTTCTGTGAAACATCCCAAAGCAGAGCAGGGGAAAGGATTTTTTCCCTTTCTATGCAAATAAAAATATTTAAGGTAAACCAAAATATTGAAAAGTGAAATTAATTAACCATGTAGAGAGCAGCTGCTTTCCTTCTTCAACAAATAACCATCCTAAGAATGTACTCTCTAAAATACTTTAATCACACGAGTCACAGAGCAGAAGAGCTGAATTCAGTAGATAACGAGAGGATCTCGCTAACAAGCTTTTCCAAGCGAAGCATCCAAACCAGTACCAGGTTTTCCAGGCGCTGCTCCGAGGGCAGGCAGCGCACAGATGTCCCCGTACCTGTGACATAACTGCGGTGCTCCCTCGCTGAAATCCCTCTCAGGTCGTTCCCGACTTTGATTAAATCCAGCCCGCGAGCTCTGCGAGCGTCTGTTGTTTTCCTGGACTTATATAGAGCATCCGAGTGAAGTCACGGGCTGGGTCATGTTCCCAAAGCAGCGCGGGATGATTCAGGTCGAGGGAGGCTGTTGTTGTCGGAGGTTTATTCCTGGCGATGACTCGGCCGTGCAGCATTCACCGGGCTGGGCTGACGGGGGCAGGCAGCTGCGGCAGAGGGGAAGCCTGGTCCCTACAACAGCGCTTCCCGGGGAGTCCGCTGGGGCTCTATTTATAGCTTTAAAAGGCAAAACGTTGTTATGGGCACAAAATTGAACCCTCTTGGGGGAGGAAGGGAGGGTCAAAAAAACAAGAGTGGGCATCGCTTTCCCAGCATAACAAAATATGTGTTCTCTAAAGATGATATAAATCTAATGTCCAAAGCGTAACTGTGCCCTGAATCACTTTTGCACAGGGATCTTTAACAGAAGAGTATTTTGTGTCTTTTGGAGAGTTAATGAAGTAGGGTATGGTTTTACCCTTACAGCTCTATCACTGATCATGCTCCGGTGCCAGCTGTTACACAATTGGGAGAGTAAAATCACTTTCTACTTTCCAGCACTATTAGCAAATTTAACCATTTCACCCACATCTGTACAGGAACAGCTTACTCAGGTATGGATAAACACAATGCTTCCCACCGCACTTGCTGGCAGCAGTAAAACCTTTCCCAGAACTTTTAAAATTTGTTCTCTAAACAATTTTTTTAAGTAAAGCCCTGCCACCTCTAAGCATAAATTCTATTTTTCATTACTGGGAGAGGTTTGAGTGAAAGATTGTTTCCCTTTTGTTTTTTTACATTAAATCCTTACATCATGGAAAAAAAATAAAGAAATAAAAAAAAAAATCAGCTTCTGCAACTGCACTCAACACCTACAAAGAATCAAGGCTCCAGCCAGGTGGGTTAATGTGAGAAGGGCAGGCATGGCAGACCTCCAAACACCTTCCACTGGAGAGATCAACAGTTTTAAGGGTAGAAATCTGCCCTGGCCTCAGACCCTCAGACTCTGTCAGTGCTTTTAGGGTACAGAGAAGCACAAGAGGTCACAAAAGATTTGTTTTTCACTATGAAAACATGACATCAAACCACAGCTCCAGTGCTCTATGAGCAGGGCTATGGGATCTGTTGGCTGTGAACTACTCTCCAGGCCTCCCAGTGCCCAAACTGCCTTTAAGCTGAACTCTTTCCAGGCCTGAGATCCTCTCCTTTATTGGGGCAATTATTTGTAGGCTAAGAAGCAGTTTGGATGTTACGTCCTTAGCTATTCCTTAGGTTGATTTTCTATTTTAAACCCAAGTCTTAGTAACCAGAGGAAGCATTTCTGCAGAGCAGCAGTGCCCTTAGTAGGCCAACAAAACAGAAGAACATTGACTTCAGAAAAAAAAGTCATTTTTTTTCTACTGTACAAAGTAACAGTTCTCTAAGATGTTTCTCTACAGTCCCACAAGCATCACTATTCTATCTGACAGGAAAATAACATTCTGCATGTTTAAAGCAAATATTTATAATTCAAGACACTGAACTATCACTTTCCCTTCAGCTTTCAAAATTGCTTCAGTTAATTTGTACTACATATTCCTCACTCAAAAGCAACAGACTTCTGCTTTCATAGCAATTTAATTTACACAAACAAAATCAAACCACTCTAATGTTGCTTGCCATTTGGGGCAGGTGAAGTACTTAGAGAGGCAGGCAGCACATCCTGAGGTTCTAGAACACCCCCAAAGCCTGGAGAATTCTGTTCTCTTCAATTACATTTCCTAAACCAGCACTCAACAAGGGGCAGGGCATAATCATTTCCTTGCACAGATTATGGGCTATTTTTCCTCAAAAGGAACCCAGCCAAAATCTACAGTTACTTATATTTTAGAGTAGAAATCCTGTTCACCTGGTTGAAGTTCTTGATATCTGTTAAATGGGACACGAATGTAACAGTGGCTATTAACAATACAAGTTTTAATCTTCCACTGCAATAGGAATTGTGGAAAACTCCTTAGCTGGAGGAAAGATTCCAACTGAAATATGGCAATGACCATGGAGAATGTAGTGAATGTACCCATGGCTGCCACTGTGGTCTCCAAATCTCAGGGAAGATTTGACTTCCCCTCCAGGAAAGTGCTAACAACCCCTCAGGGGACTGACACTTGGTAGAGTGAAGATTATACTCTGAATTCCCTGTAAAGGTGCACTGGGTATGGGGCTGCGTGGATGTGGTAGGTGGAAAGTATGAAATTATCAGGAAAATATTACAGAGGAGTTACAGAGGCAGGATTGGGTCCATCCTGTGCAGCTTCAGCTGTGAAAAAAGCCTTCCTCAGGGTGAGGATCTGAGAGGAGCCTGCAAGGATTCTTAAACTTGTAAACAAAATTTCTGACTTAAGAACAGCGGCTCTTCCTGATAAAATGGGACTTGCCATTAAGGTAAATGAATATAGTGAAATTAAAATCAACATAACAGTGCATACAATTAGAGCTGAAGTTAAAATCAAGTAGCAGAACCTGCTTCCCACAAGAGCACACCATAAACACTGAAACACAGACACTTTGAAAGAGAACAAGCACAAAACAAGTGTACAAATCTGTAATAAGTCAAACTTTATTGTAAACCATTATACAATGTAATTACATCAGATACCCTTAAAAGTTTAAGGTAACACCACTGATTAAACAATATGGTCCAGAGGGCAGCAGAATACAGCTGTTGGTTTTGCTCACATTGGCTATACTCTGAATTTACTTACAAACAAACCCCACATTCAGTTTGAGACGGATACCCACACAAGACGAAAACACCTACAAAAGAGTCCCTTTTTTAAAGATACTGCAGTTTTACTTTGTAAAACCATAGTAGTCATTTTCAGTAATTGAACTGGAAACGTCACCTTAAAAAGTTTGCACGCCTATGCTGTAGATGTACTCTGACTTGGTGTGGCTGAATTTATTCGCTTTCACTACTGGTTTCTCCTGTAAAAAGCACAGCAAAGTTGCAAACACGGGTTAGTCAAGCACAGTGGCAGAGATTCCTTGTGATGCTCAGCTCTGAGCAGAGCGGGAGAGCCCAGGCCCCCCTCCCCAGGCTCGGCAGGGATCGGAGCACACACCTGCCTGAGGGGATCACTTTGCATTGCTCTAATTTGCAACTCAGTTTCTGAGTTTTCCCTGAAGAAAAGCTATAGTACATTTTAGTTAGCAACATTAACAGACAGCATTCACCTACTTAAAGTAAGACAAGGGGACCTGAACATACTGGAGCTAGAACTTGGAAACCACATATTAGACAACACCAGTGTTTGAAGTTTATGCAGATGTTCACAGGTTGGATATTAGGAACGGTTAATGCATTTAGGTTGACCGCTCGTGGTAATTTCTATCTCCACCAATATTTCTGTGCCTCTTCTCTAAGTTATAATCCCTTTCTCTTACTGTGGCATTCACTACATAGCTTATTTTCATTAAACAGAATCCTATTTTCTAAGCACAGCCTGAATTAAACCTTTGCCATGAGCTGTCCTGAAGCACATTTGCCAGGCAGAAATCTGAGTGACAACTGGAGGATAATGCAAAACGTGATGTTGCAGTATCACTACTGGATCAACTCTTTATCAAAAGTCCATTTCAGACTGTACTGCCAATACATTTTAATAAGTGGTAAGACATAGTGAAGCACTAAGCACACACTCTCCCTTCTCACACATTCAAACCTGTCAGACAAAAGGACTTGTCCTACTCATATTTACTGCAAGAATTCAAATCTTTACCTTACAGAGAGGAAAACTTACAGTTTTACATTTTCCATCTCTTTCACAATGATAACAAAGAATGTGTAGAAAAAAACATCCAGATTTTGTTATTTAGCTAAAATTCTGAATAAAATTATTGTCTTAGTAGAGAAAGTAATTTTTTTCCCTTCTGAAGGCTGCTCCTCCTGTTACTACTGTGGTATTTAAAATACTTCTGTGTCTTTGGATCACAGTGCTTTACTACATCATCTTGCTAGGCATATCTAGATCTCACATCAAATGACATTTAAGTACTTAAGACATGAAAAATTAGGCATTCAGAACCTTTGCTACAACCTCCTTCGAGAAACAGCTCCGTAGTGCTTTATACTGTTTTGTACATGGTCAATAAGCTTGAGGTCTGCTCAAAACAAATATTTTTACATGATTAAGGCCATAATTTTATACTGACACTTCACAGACTAAACATGAGACTAGAATCATTGAAGTAACTGGAGGAGGGAAGAGGACGATAAGATGCAAGCTCATAGGGTTAAATTTGTGTGCGCTGCTCAGTTTTCTCAGCTGGCGAGGACAGCCATGGCTCTGCACTGGGATGTAGCACATGGTCAGTAGCTTTAGTTCACTATCTGAAATAGAACAAATCCTATGCTAAAAAAAAGAAATGCTGACGATTGTGACAAGAGCCAGTCCTAACTATTAAATCCCTTTGGAAAAGTGAGCTGTAGGAGACTATTCTGTTGATGAATTCCTTGAAGTACTGTGCTTTTGGAGATCTGCGTCTGCCCAGTGGTCAATAGTCAAGAGAAGATGTGAGTCACACAATCAGTAAAAAACCCCAAACCCCCCAAACCAGAGGCAACACTGATTAGGGACATTTCCCCATCCCCACCCCCATGTCAAAAGAACTCAGGTAAGCTTCCACTGTCATTAGTTTCTAGATTTAGTCTAAAGGAAACACTAGTACTATAACTTATTGCAGTTCTTACATTTCAGTGCACAGTAACAAAGGTCAGCAGCTCAGTTAAAACCTCGGGTTTGGTAAATGTCCCTTTGAGCTGGCTGGACACCCTCAGGTGTCACAGAGCATTGTGTCCCCTTGGCAGCCACTGGGAAAAGGGATGCTGGAATAGTGGAAGTAAGCACGGGAGCGCACAGTTCAGTATTTACTAAGGCCCAGTTAAGTGGTCTGGATAATAAATCACATTAAGACCTAGTAAATCTATTAAAAAATGTAAAAAATCTTAAAAAGTTCTGAGCAGTTTTCCAATGAAACTGATTTAAGGCTTGGAATTTTTCTGGTGTCCAGATACTACAACAGATTTGCATTTAAGGTCTGTTGTCACCTCTTCGACACATTGCCTTGTCCTGCACAAGGTTTAGCTAAGCAAGGAAAGCTGTCAGAAACAATCATTTAGAAAATACGCAAAGCAAAAGAATGTCACTGAAAACATGTCTACTAGGTTTCAGATCACCACGTGTTCTCAGTTATCAGAGATTATTATTCTATCTCAATTAGAAGAGACACTGAAAATCCCAGAAATGCTGTGGTAACAACTGCACTGTACCCCTTGGGGCTGTTCTTTTACTACTGAAGGATAATGAGACTTTATGGAAATTAAATAGGAGAAATTTTGTTGTTGCTGCTGTTAAGCATATTAAGTAGAAGATTGCTTTTCCAACAAAAAACAAGGGATAGAATTGTATTTGCAATATTGTTGCACAACTGCTTCAATCAGATCACAGTCCTGTACTGCAGGCCCTATAACAGGAAAAGTACCAGAAATGTTCCATCTCTTTTGGATAATTTGAGAGGTATGCACAAGAGACTTGCGGAAACAGAAATAGTAAGTCATCCATAGATATTAATTTCACAAATAATTTATCACAACAGATTTTTGTTATACACTAAAGTGCACCTTTGTCAAATATGCAAACACCACCTCTTATTGAAAAAGATATTTTCAGATTATGTGGTCAAAAGTACACATAGGACTGCATTTTTTAGTGATATTTGGTGACTTCAGCAGTGACAGGGAGCTGTTCCCTTTGCAATCCCTTTGTCTTAAATCAGGAGACAGGATAAATAAGATTTTCACTACAAATCTTTTGACCTGTTTTGCACAAAAAAGGGAACTGTACCCTTTTCTCTGATAAAGAGAATCTTTAAATACAACTGTATGAAAATATAACTTAAATATAAAATAGTCAGATAGATTTGAGAAGACTTGGAAAAAAATCTTTGTTCCACCTATTAGTTCCATAGGTACCCGGTAGCAAGTAAACTTCTGTACTTAAAAAAATAATGTTAAGTTACAGCTTGTAACCATAAACTATTCTGCTCTAGGAATTATGCTGCAAAAGCCAGTTTTAGTAATAAAACACAGTCCTTTAACATAGTCAACTCTGCTGCATTTTTGAGAACTCCTTACACTGTCCCATCAGTAACTGAAAGTGAAAGATTCTGTATCTGTTCTCTCTGATCTTCTCTGACACCTCCCACTCGATCCTCAGTGACTCGTCCATTTCCCACACACGATGAGGAGACATTCTTGCATAACTGGTCAGTGTGTTTGTAGTGCAACTGAACTGGAAGTCTTCCAACTGCTTTGCCTTCTGTTGGTAGACCTTGCTTCTAAGTCAGTTTGTATGAAAAGGGAGATGCAATTGCAACATTAAATCCCACTGACAGAAGTTTTTGCCATGAAACCTGCAAGTCCCCAGGCCAAGGAATGTGTCATACAGGCAGACCAAAGCGATGCTTCTTCTTCTTGATGGGCTTTAAGTTGGTCAGTCTGCGCAGGTCCTCCTCAGCGTCCGACTCCTCCATCTCATCATCTGCTGAAATAAGGATCTAAAAACAAATTACAGCTTCTGAGCACATGGAGCAGACACACTCCTTTCTACTTTTAAACTTCTATTCTTTTTTATCCTTGCAAAGCACCTTATTATTTGCTCAGGAAAGAGCTTACAGGACAACTAGGAATCACTGCCACACTATCAAACATCATTGTAGATCCTATCAGAAACCTCCAGTAGTTTTTGAAGAAGGATGGATGCATTTTAATCTCACTACAGCCACTAACTCTGAAGCCAAAGAATGATGCCTGAACAGTGGAGGCAGCTTGAGAGAATTTTTCAGGTCTTGATCCACACTGGTAACAAGGCAGTAACATTACCTGGCAAACCCCATATAAATAGCACTGTTTATCATACAGAAAAGTTACATTAACTTACTTAAGCTAAACTAACTCACCTTCAGAGAAACCACCCATCTTTCAGCTGAACTAAAAACTGCTCACTTAATGTAATTTAAAATAATGTTATGCTAAGGCAACTATGTAAATAATTCTCAAAAATCAGGTCAGTTGCCTCCACCAGCTCCCTCTCACTTTAAGCGATTAACTTCTCTTTGAATTAGAGATTGTCTATTAATTGTCTATTAGCTTTGTATTCCCTGTGAGGTTTTTTTTAGAAGCACTTGCAGCACAGCTCACCTATGGTATTTACATATATTATTGTGTCTTCCTGCCTATCTGGAAGGAAATTAAGTGCCAGAGTAGTACAATGACTTTTTCCTTAACTGTTTCTCAGCTGCCCATGCTAGGAGTTACTGCTAGAGGTCCACGCTCAGAAAATCAAACCTAAGTTGACAGTGCAACAATGAAATCAGTACTGGGAGGGATGAACTGGATTGATATTGCATTAATTGCAATAATTAACTCTACATACTTCTGACTCTGACTCCTCATGTGATGCTGCTCTCCTGTATCGGACTTTACTTCCATTTCTTGAATCTTGTCCCGCTTCCTTTTCTTCAAGTTTAGCTTTTGTCTTCCCTTTCTTCATAAGGAAATTATCTACTACCCAGAACATTAGCGCCTGTTAAAAAGAAGGGGAAAGTGACAGTTCAGCTCTCTTCAGAGTAGAAGAAAGTTCCAACTACTGATCAAATGAACTTGACAATAATTCTGAACTGCCCAAAAGCCAAATCTTGTCTAGGCACAGTGTCACATAGCTTTTTACACCTTTCAGGAATCTAGAACTCAAATACTTTATACTTTGTGGATAGAAGAAGAGAAGAAAATAAGAAAAGCAGTGACTACGCACAGTGATCATATATTAACTCTTCATGTGGCAAGGCTTTACCAGCAGCTATTACATGCAAGAACACCCACTGTCTCTGGCTCTAATCCCTAAATCCCAGATTGCTGCACGAGTGTACTTTGGGAAGGATGACTGCACACTTGCCCTTTTCCTTTGCTCCACCACAGGCCAGCCACTATTAGCTATGTTCAGACACAGGATACTCCACAGGACGTCTGTCCTTAGATCAACTGCTTCCTGAAGCAAATTTCACTGTAATTTTATAATCTCTATCTCAGTCAATCTACTGAAGTCGTCAGGCCAAAGGGGCCTATGAAGCATTTCTGCCCCCCTCCTGAACCTGGTTCTTTAGCTCCCTATGGATTTCAGCTTTGTAAAATCTACATATCCAGACAATTTACCCATTCTTTAGCAGTCCTTAACTCAAGCACCAAGGTACACTGTGTTTTAAGGACTAATGTTAATTAATGAACACATGGCAGAAGGATATCCAAGTAAACATCTCATAAAGTGAGTTATACTAACGTTAACAAAGAAGGGAACTATCAGCATGACGATTGCCAGCTCCAGCTGGGGGTTCTCTATGGGATTCAATAAAGCCACCTGTGGAAAGAAAAGGATCGAGTTCAGCTCGTACATGCACACAACTGGCTTAGGCAGGGCAATGCTCATGTACAAGCTAATGTGACAGAAATAATGCAGGTGAACCAAAAAAGGGCAGCTTTGAGAAAAGCAAAGTATTTAGGACAGCTCATAAATTACTACAGATAAGTAAGTGGAGCTGACAAGAAACTTATTTCTGTCACTTTTGTTTACAGAAGTCTGAGGAGCTGCCTTAGAATCATCTTGAACATTTTAGAGCTGCTCCCAAGGAACATGCTGTAGATTCCATCTTTAGGAAATTTAAACAGCAGATTTTTACAAAACACACAGTAAGGAGAAGAGAGTTCTCAAAGTAGTCCAGAGCATACAATAGAACTAACTGGTTTTAATGGCCAGTAACAGCACCACTTTGAGTATCTGGTTGCACAGAGTCCATCAAAACAAAGATTAATTCAGTCAGCATTAGTGGATTCATTAATGCACCACAAATTTCAAAAAGTCTACAGTTAAAACCTACCAACAAGGTCAGGCTAAGAAAATTCTTTAAAATCCTGCAAGAATACAAAATAGCTGTAGGCAAGAATTAGAGTTAAGAAAAGAAAGAACCACTTAGTAGTTTCAAGGGTACTTTAGACAAGGAGATAGAATTAAATTTTGGATATTTCAGGTTACAAAACAACCCTCAAAATACGATACGATATTCCTGGCACTGGATAAAGGTCTCATTAGCAGCATCCCAATTAAACTAAAAAAACATACCACTACCACAGAGTTAATTGGCAATGAGTGTAGACAATCATGATGCTTGAGCCAAACCAATAAACACTCCTGGAAGTCTTTTTACAGCTTCCACCTAAAATTCACTTGTCTGTAAAATGCTGCAAAAACACAAACCTCTTTCCACTGAGGTATAAGCAGCACTATGATGATGATGGTTTTCTCAAATGTCATAATCATTATGTACAGAGCACATTGGCCCATCCAAGCACTGCACTGCAGGGGGTCACCTGCAAGAAAGAAGAAAGATTCGACATATGCATAGGTTTGATTTACTTTGTAGTAAACATCTTAAAAAAGCAATATCAGAAGAGGCAGCAGGGCAGCTAAATCCTCCAGAAGTGCCTTCTCCAATTCCTTTAGTGCTGCTCCTTCCCCTCCCTCTGCCTCACTCCAACTTTCAGAAAGTATCAGAAACAGAATCTAACAGGACTTTGTCCCATTCAGCAGTACCTGTGATAAACTCACACTGTTTCACATAATCTGATGAAAGCAAGACAGATAAACTTTCATTGTGTTTCTCCTCGCATTGTTAATTTTGATCCTCTATCATGACATATTAAGTGTCTTAAAGGGAAAAATTTAAGGGAAACATGGCTGGGGAAAACACATTTCCCTTCAGTCTAAGTAGAACTTAGATTTCCACCATTGTCCCTAGGCTACCTTAAGCATATTTTTCCTCTCTACAAAGCTAGTTACTGTAAGTAACCATTTGAAGCAACAGGTGCAAGAGCTGCTAAGAAAAATTTAACTGAATAAAAAATTAGGATCACATTTTAGCTCCAGTGTGAAAGAGTTTGAAATTCTGCTGCATCTTGAGGGCAGACTGAGAACCTGAGTGCATGAAGTTATCTGCCAGGACAGAAAGAAGACCGCAAATATTTGAACAGGAACACTTATGTGCACTATTAGATGCTTTGAAAGAAGGTAGAGGAAGAAAAAGAAGACAAAAAAGGGGAAGAAGGATTGGTAAGCCTAGCAAGCTTTGCAGGTGAGCTTGAAGCTGCACTTCGCTCGAAAACAAAAGCAAGTTTTCCCTCTGGAGGGGGTGACAGATCTTTAGTCTTTGCAGCAGCCCCTGCAATCTCTTCAAAGGCAGCTCTGAACACTTGGCCTGGGGATGAATAATGGGCAATGGAAAATCAGATGCCTTTATGTGTTTGTAATGCATAATGGACAGTTGCTGCTTCCTTTTCTGGAACACTCCTGAAAGGCTTTCAGTATTAATACTTGGTAATAGTCTGAGACTTAGTGTTTGCTGCTGAAATGGTCCACAGAGAAACTGATAAATCAGACAGGTGTCCAAAACAACAAATACTTCCTAACCCAAGTTTTACAGGATGAGTTAGTGATCAACACTCAACAGTTTGAGAGGAAAGCAATTAAAATGCTTGAGTTTTACAATTACATACTGCAGTTACAGCTTCTCTTGTAAAAACCCAAAGAGCTGGAAATTTGAAAGGGAAAAATCAGTAAGTCAAAGTTGAGCAACTGTGATTCTTCTGAAGATACAAGGCCTGAATTAGGTTTGAGAATTAAATTTTAGCAATTAATTTCTATACTCCATATTTTTATTAGCATTTTCTAGTTTTTCTCACTAATTAGAAAATATTAAAAAATAATCTAGCTTTAGCTACAGCCTTGCTATTGAGACAAACAGTTCTTTCTAATCTGTTTTCCAATCTTTATTTAATCCCTAAAAGCAAAGACAGTGAAAACAGCCTTGCATCTTTTGCAACTCTCAGGAGATTTTGTACATCCAAAAACTGTGGAATTCTGCATTAAGTGTTGTGCACTCTCAGTAATTAATGTTTTGTTCCACAATCTTTTTGTGGGGAGTGGTGCTGGTTTCATTGGAGTTTTTTATATTGGTACAACTGAAATCAGAAGCTGTTTTATTAAATTCCACTTGAGTATTTTGTGTGCCCTACTGCACCTACAAAATTATCTCTTGGCTATAATTGCAGGTGGGGACAAGAGGGATGCTGCCTAGTTTGAATTCAGCAAGTCTTTTGACAGTGCCCCAGTAGAATACTTGAAGAAAGGGGGGCAGATATAGACTGGGTGGGTGAAGATATAATTCTGATATGAAGGAAAGAAAGCTTTCACAGTGAGATTGGTTAAATCTGCTGGGGTTCTTAAATCCTAAACCATGGATAAATGAAAAACTGACTGGACCATGCCCTGAACAACCCACTTCAGCTTTGAAGTTAATCCTGCTTTGACCAAGAGGGTGGATTATATGACCTCTGGAGATTCTTTCTAACCAATTTTTCTATGGTTTTATAAACCATGAAAGTCAAGTTAATAACATCACCACACCCAGAAGGTGCTCCAAAGAATATTTTGCACATTTGTACATTCAGAGATTCTGTACACAATCCCAAATTAGAATTTAAAGTTCATGTTGAAGACATAAAGCTCCAATTTGATTTCTAAAGTCTTTTACAGTCATCTCTTGAATTCCGATTTTATACCTGGCACTTACAGAATAATCCAGCAAATTAGTGGAAATCTTGCTACTGCAAGAAAAGCAAATAAAGAATGAAACTGAAAATTCTTGAATCATCTGCAGTGACAACTGTAGCAGCATTTTTGGAAAATGCTGGGTAATGCCAAATTAGTCTATAGTTGTACCTGCCACTGCCATCAGCTGCTGTGCAAAAGAAAGTTTAGAGACAGTTCTTGTACCAAATACCTGTTATTCCTCTACCCTCTAATTTCCCTCTGGTCTTCAGATCCTGGAAATTTTTCCTTAAGAAAATGCCAGCTCACAGAACTACTCCAAAATAAATTTTAAATAGTTTTGAAGTCAGTGCTATCTACCCCACATGGCTATAAGTAAGTTGCTGTGCAAGTTGCAAATGAAGAGCAGAAGGGAAAAGATGCATCAAATACAATTTCTGAGCTCTGCCACAGAGAGGGCAAAGCCAAGCAAAGAGGCAACAGCATGATTCAGTTACCAGTGGAGTTTACAATCACCATGAGGGATTTATCACCTGTTTTCTACTCACAGCAGCTAAAGTAGCTCAAGACAAGAAGGGAAGGAGAACGCAGGGAACATTCTTTCAGTACAGATCATGACTGCTTTTCTCCTCTTTACATACTCAAATATATTAACTGATTCTGCACTTCTATTAAAATCCAACTACTGATCTAATGAATCTGAAAATACAAAATCATAGATGAGAAGACAAATCCCATAAAACTAAAAATTCTGACATAAAAAAGCCCTCGAGGGAACGTCATGGCCCTTTGTTCATAAATCAGACTGCAGTGCTGTTTTGCTGTACAAACAGCCAGCATTTATAAATATTGATATTTTGGTATCCATTCCTTTCTTGAGGCATTTATGCTTAAGAACTATCCTCCATATAAAGAAGAGGCTTTTAAAACCAGCAGGACACTGCTATTTTTGTGACAGCTTCAAGTAATGAATCACCAGGGATCAAGTAATAGAGCTAAGAAGGGAAATGAGCTCACAGTGAGAACTAACTTGAGACAAATGATTATTTAGGCTCTAGGAACACAAACATCATTCAGTCACAAGAAGAGACTTGTCTGGAGGTGGAAGGAGGGCTCCTGTTTGTTTTCCCACACTTACAAACAAACTGAAATCACCCTGATCTCCAAGCTGAGGACTGGACTTCACTACTCCAGATAAAATACCTTCTAATACTTTTCAGTGAGTCATAGGATGGAGAAGAGAGGAGACGTGTGAAGAAAATAAGGCTCCAGGGTGACCTTATTGCAGCATTTCAGTACCTGAAGGGGGTCCAAGAGAGCTGGAGAGGGACTGTGGAAAGGGCTGTGGAGTAAAAGGACAAGGGGGAATGGCTGCCCATTGCCAGAGGGCAGGGTTAGATGGGATATTAGGAAGGAATTCTTGGCTGTGAGGGTGGGGAAGCCCTGCCACAGGGTGCCCAAAAAAGCTGAGGCTGCCCCATGCCTGGGAGTGTCCAAGGTCAGGTTGGATGGGGCTTGGAGCAGCCTGGGACAGTGGAAAGTGTCCCATGGCAGGAGATGGAATGAGATGAGATTTGAGTTCTCTTCCACACCAAACATCCATATTTAACTTCAAAATCCCAAGTTCTAAACACACTTGAAACCCCACAGAACTGCATTTTAGTCCCCTCTTCTACCGTACTTAATTTATTTTAAGAAATCTTAGGAAAAAGAAGAGTGTTCTTTGGGTCAAACTGAAAAAAATTAAGTAAACTGGTGATAAGAGGGTTTTCACTTCTTACAGCAGGGACACTTAACAGAAGATGACAACAAATGATCCAGTGCAACTTGTCTTTTTAGATGGGATTTCTTACAGAGGGCCTAACCTTGCTGCACAGCCAAAACTAATAGCTTTCCATCTGCTCTCTAATTCTCTTTATACCAGAAGCCTCTCCTCCATGATTAATGGAAATGCAGATTTGCAATATGCTTTAAAAGAGTCCCTACAATAGCTTGATTAAAAACCTAACACAAAGGGCAGAACAACACATTAATAAGATGCAGAAAAGAAAGTTAGTGACTAATTAAATGATCTGATATTAGAGAGAACAACTAACAGAAGAGGGTTTATGTAATTTCATACACGACTTATACACACAGAGGGAGTACTCAATAAACAGGTTCAGGTGTTTCAGATCTCTTAATTCAAAGTGACAATACTGGAGCAGCCACAGACCACCTCCACAGCAGAACACAGGCTCATTTGTTGACTTGAAGAGCTTAATTACTGCAGTCAGAAATGCCTCATAACTAAAATAAACTCAGGTTCATTCTGAAAGTCTTTAAGAAATAAAGAAATTTCAGGAGAGTGAATATACTCCCCACATCTCCCTGTCCACACAGACTGCTTACTGTCAAAAGAACATTAAAATGGGAAAGGACAACAGACTACACACAAAAAAGTTCAAAATGTTATTAGCAAGAAATAAAATATAATATCTGACATGATTACAAATACCTACCTATAACTGTAATAGAAACCACAATTTTTTTTTTCCTCTAAATGGAAACTCAAGTTTTATATGGGCTGAAAGCTGCTCAGACATCTTTAAATGGCTTCAAGCCAAACCAACAATCACAAAACGGGGCTCTGGGCAAGAGGTCTCTTTCCTTCCCCCTGGGGGGAAGCCCCTTTGCCTTCTCTGGGCATTGGGGCTTACCTAATCCCTTGAAGACACAAGTCTGGGGACTAAACTGGAGGAACTATTTACTTTTCTTTACATCTAGTGAATTTTTAATGGTTTAGCTCTCTTGGTCAATTCCCTGAAGAATCAGATATGCACCAGTCCAAGGAAAGGAGTGGAAATACTGGACTGTGGCTTGTGGGATAAAAGCAGACAAACAGTGTTGTGGCAGTGCTGATTTAAACAGCTTAAGTGGCCATAAACTGTACCCTAAAAGATACACATTAAATCTCTATAATTCCAACATGCCCTAATGGTATAGGCAGCTATTTCTCCTAAGTAGCTTGACATCATCTCTAAACCTCTGACATTAAAGCAAATAGCAATTAATGTTATTTGATTGCAAACTTCTCAAGCTTTTAAAGTGCTTCAATTTCACAAGGCCCTTATTTATACTTAGTTCTGTCAGCTACTCAAGATCATTAAAACCAAAGAAATCTACAAAACCAAAACCTCTACCAATAATAATTATGAAACTGCTGTGGAAGTTCTTTCTTTGTTAGGCAAACATTTTTTACTTTCTTACACTTTTTCCCCCTCGAACCACTGGGGTTGTTGTTTTTCTCTCTGATGGAGAGCCACAGCTCACTTACAAGGCAACATCTCCCATTCCTGTCTCAAAAAGCTTCAAATGTGATTTCTAGCATGTACACAAAACTTTCATTTTCATTAATCTGAGAATAACAGACTGAACAAAATTAAATGTTGATGTTGAATATGTGTGATACTCAACTACAGCTGCAAATCCACAACTTTTGCATATCAGTGGACTTCTGTAATGGAATGGAAGATAAACTCCACAACTTCACCTGAAAGTGATTTCACAGTCTGTCCCACATGCATTTTTCAGCAGTGACACAGGCCCTACGTGCACATGCTCCAGTGATCATTACTTGAGAAGCAGCACAGGCCATCTTGCCAGTCCTTTCTTTGAAGGAATGTGGCTGTTTAAAGAGGGCTGGCAGAACTTTTGGTCTGTATCTTCAGCCAGTGGCACAAGGTTCAGTGGAAATTTTAGTAAGAAATGACCTTCCAGCAGTCATTTTTTTAGAAGTGTTTCAGAGTAAATTTATCATGCTGGTATTTTTTCCATGTGATTAGCCAATATCATGGTTTGTTGAATCACTTCTTAAAAAAAAATATTCAAGCAGTTGTTCCAAACTCAGTAAATGCTCAGAGACTTGTGGAGCTTTCTAAGACAGAAGGTGCATGCTTAGATATAGAACTTAAAAGAACCCTAATGACAAGTGAAATATTAAAATAATTGTAAAATTATTTCAGGATGAGTTAACCACTGCTGAAATACTCTGGGGCTCTACCCTGAGAATCACTTCAGTGCCAGAACAGAACATTTACCATATTCCCCAAAGCGGAGAGACTCCCACTGCTGCCATTCCACGATGCTGCTGACAGCACGGATCCCAATGTAGATTAGCAGCATTCCTAAGGTGGCATCCAGCAAGAAGTTGATAAGGTACCTGAAAGGAAAAACACAAAAGAAAACAAGGAGTCAGGAGCCGTTTTCTACAGGTTTGGGGTATTTTAACACCATAATTGATAGAAGTATATTGAGTAGCTAGGGTATTGAGAACAATCATTTACCCACTTCTGTAATTACACTGAGAGCAAAAATTTTAATAGTTTTAGCAGCGTCAATATTTTTTTTTTGTCCTTAAAGATCCCAAAACTTTCTAAAAACAGTTATTTTTCCAATAAGCGTTCACCAATTCTGAGTTTTAATTAACGTTGCATTAGTCAAACGTTAAAATCGAGGCTGAGTGTCTGCAGAGGAACGTCGGCAATCCCGAGCCTGCACGAGTCCCGCCGAGGCCACAAGAGGCTGCTGTAAGCCCGCAGCAGGAAGGCAGCAGCAGGAGCAGGGAAAACAGAGGTGCCAGCACCTATTCCACAGCCAGGGAGGGCTCCCGGCAACCCAGGGATGCCCGAGGTTCCCAAGAACACCGAGATTCCCATGCACGCCGGGCTCACCCCACGTGCTCGGCCGGGATGTGTCCTTAACCTGGCCACAACACCTGCTGTGCTGCTGCCAAGCAGGTCTGGACCCACTTTAAAACTCAGGAAATACTCTTCCTATGATGGATTTTGGGTTATTTCTTCTGCTATCAAGAAGCTGTACCCTTGTCTGAGAAATTATCGAGCTCCACACTGTAATTTCTGTTATCCTGAGAATGCTGAATAACCTCACTAACTTGGTTTGTGTCATGTTACATTAAAAGTGGGATTTGAAAATAAAAATATGTAGATGCAGGAGAGAATGTCAGTAAACATGTCAGTAAGCCCTTTATTTTGAAAACACAGCAAAAGGCATTTTTAATTTTAAAATACGGTAATACATTAATGTGCTTTAGCTTTGAACACTGACATTTTTTTACATCCTTTTGTTTCCTCACTTGAATATATACTTTGAGTTATAAAAATGGAATGAAAGTAATTTGCACCCACCACTTTTTACATCAGGAAATTCTTAAATCTATAAGCAAGGAAAATCCTACAATGATGCCTGATATTGTTGAAACTGTCATAATTATAACTCAAACTTTACAGTCAACGTGCTAAAATAAATGCATTTTGCCTGACAAACTGCTTTGTGGTGGGAGGAGAAAAGCAGTGTTCTTGCACATTTATACCATGTAGGAGCACAGAGGGAACCATAAAGGACTAAGGGATATAAAACTGGCTGTTACACCAACGCAAGCAAGTTCCTTGAGCTGTGTGTCTCCTTTGTTTACCCAAGAACAAGTGAGTAGATGCCATCGAAAGGAACTGGATTGGTTCTAAAAGGCAAATTACTGGGCTTTTAAAAGCAATTTCACAGCTTCCATTACCAGCAATGTGTAAGGTACTTTGAGCATGAGCCTTATCAAGAGCAAACCCAAACAACTCCCATTTGCTTCAGGAGCTCCTGTAAAGAGCTTGTTGGGGTCTTAGTCACAAAATCTTCAGGTTTAATACAGTACAGAGAAATGCTTATCTATTTAGTCACACTGCTCCAAGTGTGACATTGCAGAATTAATTTCTGTACTAACTGCCTGGCTTCTGAGCAAGATTTCTCGTTTTTAACTAAATGAAAATAATACTGCAGCAGCCAATGTAAGTTTTTAGAAGCAAATACAAACACAAATGATTTATTTGCTAAATAATCCTGAAAGCAACTTCACTTTATATTACAGCCTTGCTTTGCTAGAGTGAACACAACTGGATATTCATTTCCTTTGGTCCCAGCACCTTCAGTAAACAAACCTGAACTGCAATGTGCATCCCAAGTCCTCATTCATTCACTGGAGAGGGACAAGTAGCAAGGCTTTGCCTGTTATGTTTAAAACAGCTGCACACAGTTCAGAATCCTGCCTGCCATGAACTTAAAGAGAAAAATCCTGATCCTTGATTAACTAAGTTTAAACCACAAGTTTTTTAAAGGGACTGATTTTTACCATGAAAACTCTCTTCTCAGCTTTATTTTGCCTTACCATCCATATGCACCAAACTCAGCTACAGAACTTCCATAAAGACCAGTTATTCCAAAATTAAACACTCACAGTGAACAAGGGTCTTCTTCTGTAAGGTCTGATAAATAGACATTTGCAAAGTGGATGAACAACATCCCTATGGCTTGCTTGGAAGTATCTAAAAACCTGTGTAAAGTAAAAACAGTTTTTAAGACACACAAAACTGTTTGCAACACAGCCAGATGTTGCAAATTTATGTTAATTAAAACTCCATCTCTATTATTAATTTTTTTTCCCCAAATGAGAACGCCAGAATGATAAAAGTATCATGGTATTTAGCTTTTATTTAATAATGTTCCATTTTAAATTCTGCCCCTATTTTTTCTAACAACCCAAATCATATTAACTTGAAACCTACCACTGTAAATGTAAAGTCTATGGATATCCTCTTGGTATCATATGCATTATCCAAGAGCTAATCCCAACTAACTCTAGCTAAGTCTTTAATAACCTCCTGGAAACAATGAGTATCCCAGCCCCTGATAGGTATTTTGGACCTTTTATGTTTATGCATTTTTAGCAAGCTTATGGCACAGACAAAAATAAAATCCTCATCATGTGCTTGTGGGCGAACAACTTAATAGTGACTAATGAGTCCTTTATCTACAGCATTTTATTTAAAAGCCAGCATATTTTTCACCTGAAAGCATGAAGTGGTTTCACTGAATTTTATCTACAGTGCAGAGCTTAGAACACACTGCAAAAGAATTCCAACCTTGACAGTATTATCTCCAAAGCAGATGATAAAGTCAGAGAGAAAACAGTTTATTACTCAAGGGGAAACTATAAACCCCCACTTAGACAGTGATTCAGTAATGACTCCAGCCCTTACCATTATTTTTTCATCATCCTTTGCACAAAACCAAAACTTGCAGTAGATGCATTATTAAATGCAAAACATAAGAATCATAATAAGAATGTTCCACAGGCAGGAGTGTGTTTGTTTATACAGAAAAATAACCATTTTGCCTGTTTTGTTTCCATGTCTAAAAAGATCTAAACAGTCCAAATGACATTTTATGCCTGAATTCATCCACCCTCCCTGATAACTGTCTTGAACTTCAATCTCTTCGTTCACTGCATGACACAGAGAGCAGTGTTAGAGATGAGGCAGGAAGCCAGTGAGTTACTTATCTAATCAGTACACCATGCTATAAATAACAATACTTGAGTCCCAGAACAAGATTCTTTGCTTAAAAATTAAGGGCTATCAGTGCACTTGTCAGAATTTCAGGCTGAGGTAGACTGTAGTACACAAAGATTTTGTACTTATTTTTTCAATAAAATAAAGGTCAGTGTTATTTTGAAAAGCAGCCATGTATGAGAGGAACTTAAACTACTGAAGTCTTGAACAAGTGGCAGCCTAACACTGAGACCAGTCTCAAAATTGGTACAGCTTATGTTGGCATTGATTCAGTCCAATAACTTTTAAAATGTAACAAATACAAATACACTTTTTATACCTTATACTTTTTATGGTGATGTACTTGTATCTTTTACCATCCTGTTTTCTATTTTATACATAGTAGGATACCAACAAAAAATGGAATTTTATTTGTACCCAGCTGAGATCATCTTCTAAGCTTATGCAAGTTTGTTGATGTTCAGATGTATCTTAGGGCTACTCCAAGTTTTCATCTTTAGGAAGAAGTACAAATTGAAGCTTTATGCCTAAATGCACATCTCTACAGATTCCTGGAAGCATTCAGTAAGAAATGACTGCCCAGGAAACACACAGAAGGTAACCTGACTCATGTATTTTGGTAACTTTTTTGGTTCCTCACTGACAGTTACCAATTTCTTGTCATCATTTTTCTTTATTTTAATCATCATACACGAACATCATCCCTTCAATTTCTACAACATGCCAGAAGAAAAGAAGTTAAGAATAAAGCATGCAGAAACTTACCATATCCTCCAGGGACGTCTTTCATGCTTTGGTTCTCTGAAGCGTTTTACTAGGAAGAAAAAAAAAATTAAAAATTGAAGACAATCAGCAACTTCCAAAGCAACAAAAATATAGAAAAGTGAAAGCAGATCATCTTGCAGAAACATGACATCCTGCAACGAAATGGATCTTTCACTACTGCACTTTACTGTATCAAACTCCAAGGATCCATTTTTAAAGAAACTCCCTTCTGTCACCTCTAAGTTCCTAGAGCTCCATTCTCTGACTGCCAATATCCCTCACATGAAACAAAAATCCACATCTGACCATTATCCCACTGGCCTGAGCCTTTGTGACTGCCCATCCAGAAAATTTAATTTCCAACAGGAAAGCAGATATTAGAAAGAGCTGTTTCTTTTCCTCACTGGACACCCAAACCCAAATTGCAAAGTATTCTCATAACATGGGGCAGTCCATAATATCAGAATGAAATTAACTGAATCAGTAGCAAGACAAATGCATTTTCTGACAACGTGTCTCTATTATGGCAAACTTAATTACAAAAGGAAAGAAGGACATATTTTTTTTTGTCTGATAAGCCCTTCACAGAAAGGTTGACAATTGTTAACGTATTGAAAACAAACAAAAAAAATAATCAGTATTAAAATTAATGACAACTATACACAAAGGCAAAAAAGTAGGTAAGTTTGTCTCTTCAGTTTCAATGCAGTTTATTATACAAACTGTTTGGGCATCTGATAGAAAGCTCCTCTCATACCCCCTGCCCAGCTACTTCCATGTACTTCCAACCCATCCCAGCTCCACCTGGAAGGCTCTAGATGACTCCTGAAGAACAAGTGTGGGAAAATAGAGGGACAAGGGCATAAAAGCAGTTGCTGATGTGCCAACAGTGGCTGGTCTGTACATTTGTTCTGTCTGGTCTGCAGTTTGTCCCATCATCTTAGGAAATTCCATTTCTAACTCCTTCTGGGTAAGAAAACTTGACTTCCTGCTGGGAACACACACTCAGCCCCGCCATGGGTCAGACCTGCAAAGGCTGTGGAAGTCTCACCTCTATCAGGTCTGGCCTCATATCCTAACACAGATTTATTCTTTGGTGCAGCTGCAAGATACTAAACCCTTACACATCCCAAAGACAGACAGACACAAGATAATGTGAAACCTTTCCACTAAGAATGGAGTTTACATATGGGTTTTACTTCCTTCTGCCCAAATTTTAGTACCACTCACCAGTTCCCTCAATGTAAGTTATTGAAAAACAATTATTTAAGTTCTTATTTCAGAAATGATCCCTTATTAAAAAAAAAAAACCAAAAAACCTTGATTCCCCTCCACCTCTTCAAATTGCAGAGATTCTGATTCAAGAGGCACAAACCATATCAGGTATAGTCAGGCAAAATATCAACAGTTATTTTAACCTGCTTCTCCAGGTATTAGTGATGAATTTCAGTTTAATATAGGGTGCTCTGTGTACATCATGCTTACCCAGCTTACAAGCCTTTAAACTACATTCTGGTTTCTAAACCAATCATAACTTATTCACAAGTAAGGCAATTTTCCCCAAAGTCAACTGTCCTCATGAAACAATTAAATAAATCACCTCCAAGGTGGAGGGGCAACAATTTCAGGGGACACCCAGCTGCCAACCTGCCATCTCACTGTCTGTCACTGCTTCTGACAGCAGAGACAAACTGTTTCACCCCCCTGAGAAACTAAAAAGTGACAAGATTAAAAGACTGTACATTTACACCAAAGATAAAGTTGTAATAGCAACATTTGCCAGCAGTTTTTCCTGTGAACAGCATGACATAAATATAAAACTTCTGTTAAAAATGAGCAACACTCAGCCAAGTTAACCAGTTTGTTATTTATGACAAGTCCTCCTCAGTCACACTAAGGATTACTTTAATTAGTGGCAGTTCTGTGTAACAATGGGAAGCCACAAAGCATCACAAAACAAATGCAAGAAACAGAAGTTTCAGCTTACTGTGGAGTTAGAGCAAGATGCTTTTCTGCAGACAAAATGGCATTAAGCTGCTATGGTGTGCTTGCTTTGGGCAGGGGTGAATTCCAAGCTTAGGCTTTTGTCTGTTATTGCTATGAAATTGTGTAATGCCTCTGGATTCATTAATTTCCTTTAGAAATTCAACAAATTCATTTTGGAAGAGGATACTCAAAAGCAATTCCACTAATAGCATTTCAAATTTTATCTGTACTGAGGAACAGCCTTGATAAGGTCTGCATTTCTCTGGCCAGTTCTAGAAACACAACATTTCATTTGAGTTAACATTAAACAGGAGAGCAAGCTTGGAAAGCCTCTGCAGTTATCTTCTGGGAATGTAACTGGCTGACCACAGCACAAACATGCATTCCCCCAAATTAAATGAGTAAAATCTTTAGGAGTTGCAACTTGATGAATATGTACCTGTACATTTGAAACTCAGTAGGTCCATAAGAAAGTGCTGTTTGCCCAGCCCAGCTCCCTGCAGCAGTGTCTGTGAGCATCAGGTGTTTCTGACAGATGCAGCCATTGCCAGGTACTTCCCAACATATCCCTGGTGCAGAACTTGAGACTTCCCAGTAACTAAACTGAGCAAAATCCCAGCAGGCTGTAGACAACCCCACTGGTAAACTGAGGGTCCTCAGCATGCTCACTAGTAATACATTAATTTTGGAAGCAAAAACCAGCATGCTTTTTAAAGAATCTTTACTGGCACTTTCTAAGCACCTATCAAATTGGGGAGGGGAAAGTAATTTTTCCCTTTTCCCTCCCCCAGAAGCAGTCAGGATTGCTATTCCCAGCCCCAGCCCCAGATTCTCTTGGCAGTCTCAGCACAAACTCGGGCTCGTGCGTGTGTCAGCTGACAGATGGATCTCAATCTGCCGGCTCCTGGCTGCGAGGACGCGGTGCTGCTCCATATGCTCCAGCTCGGAGCACCAGCAACCATCCACCAGAGTTAATATTAATTAACTAATAATGTTGAGAATTTCATGCTGAATTATAAATGAAGAAAGAAGCGCTGCTTGTTTATACATTCAGTGCCAGAATTTTTCAGGAAAGGAAATAAAAGCATTTCTGCCAACAAGCATGTGAGCTGCCAGATGGACAGATAACAGATAAGCATATAAGACACAGTATTGCTAATGCAAAATTCAAGTTCATTGAATTGTCTTCCCACTTCATTGAAATTCTAGGAATAATTAATGCTAGAGTACTGTGGAAGGGTTTCTAACACTTACTTTAACGTGGGAGTTTTGCAACCAGAATTTTAGAAGACTCACAGGGTCTTCTCATAAGGGCCAGAACAGAGATAAGAAATTAAATAAAACCTCTCTAAGTTGTCAATATGCAAAGCAACACTTGAAATCCAGCCTTTCTTTCTCTCCTTCATCTCCTCAAGAAGTCCCACAGGAACTATTTTGCTGATGTGAAGTAACTTCAGTACAGATTCAAGAACTCCAAGTTTCTGGATGGTTGCTCTTGTAGCAGCACAAACCTGGGTCATCACACACCTTTGAAATGTTTCTACGTATCATGCACTACTGCATTTCTTAGATGCAGGTTCTGGCAGTTCTCAGTAAAAGTCTTTCTGACCCCAGTAAAGATCAAAGATTTCTCTAGCTCATTAATTTAAAATTAAAAAGAAGTAAAATCAACATGTTCAGTGTCCTCTGCAGCTGCACTATGACAATACTGCTCTTCTGAGGAGAGAGCTGGGAATTTCACCTGTTTCCAGTGCTTCTCAAAACCTTTTTTAAAGATGGGTCACAGACAAAGCATGTGACTGAGTGTTTCATTTCATAAACCTCCTATATATTTCTGCCATCAGACCTCAGCAAAGCGACAGCTGAACTGGCCAGAGAGAAAAGGAGGAAAAGTTGGTGAGGATCACATCTGTACACCACACTCACGTTTCCTCATGTGCGTGGGCAGCTTCAGCTGGGGCAGAATTGGACCCTTCTCACGAACAGCCACAAGTTGGAGACAGGGAAATTCCAGGGTGAAAGAAGTAAAAAATTTCCAGTGAGAGCAATTAAATTCTGCAACAAGTTTCCCAAAGAACATGCAGAGACTGCAGTCTGACAGACCTTGAAAATTACCCTGGAGAGTGCTCCAAGCAAGGGGACATGGGCTGGCCCTGCTCTGAGCAGGAGTTAGGAGCAGGTGACATTTGGAGTTCCTTCCAAGAAAATTTGGTATGTAAGTCTAGAACTCATTTTTCTGTGATCTGACACTTAAAAAGTTCCAAGATTTGAACCAATTATCAAAGGATTAAAGTATGGCTAACTGAAAGTCACACACACGTGGAGGGACAGAATCTCACACTGAGAAATCTGCTGCAGTGCAAGCTTCCCAAATAGCGGGTTTGCAACCAGACAGAGCCTCCAACACAGCCCTCACAGTGCAAGAGTGCTGGGATCTGCAGGCTACTTTGGTATTGATTCACATGATTTCCAGCATTCCTGACAAGGATTACAAGTTTCCTGTACAAGGCTGTTTGCTCACTGTGTGTGGAGTAACAGCTGAAGTTACACCAAGCAGGAGCACCCGAGCTCGGAATCGGATGCTGATTTTCAGACGGCCACTCTCAAAGAATAGCACTATTTTCAGAACATTTGGATATCAGACCATATGCCTCACAAATTTGAACCTACAATTTCTAACCCTGTAAAAAACTTGTAAAGTCAACTGCATATGCAGGCCAGATTTTTTTTTTAAATTCTATTTAGGAAGACTTTGAAAAACACTGTTCTACTTGTTAGAATCAACACTTTTCCCACAACAGTGGGAACCATGTCTGTTCTGAACAAGTGTATGCACACTAATAAGTCCTGAAAATGCACATGACTATGGAATGAAAACTACCAGTGAATTCCATGTTATTTGTGATCTTTATCACTAATTTGAATTTACCTCCTTTTACTGTTAAAGCAAAGCCTTTAAGAGTCTTGTCTTGCCATTTCACTTTGTCCCCTTCCCATTATTTTCTTAAGCACACGGTGAGGTAGCAGCACAGTAAGAATAAGTAATTACACGAGATTACATAAAAGATTTCCCCAAAATAGAATTTTTCTTTTTAGAATTAACTGTGCAAGAAACAACATGCCCAATGAGAACAGGCTACAATGATGCCTTACAAAAGATATATAGGTGTGTAAACCATGTATCACTCAATTCCCAGAGACTTTTGTGACACTTATGAGCTTGGTGTCTCCCCATACTCAGAGTTAAACAAAAAAGGAATTCTGTGTGCATCTGTTTTAAAAGAGGTAATAAATGTGATTGCAAAAAAACACCAAAAGAACCAGTATTTTTGGTATGCTGCTCATTTCTCCAGTCCCAAAATGCACTATGCTTTTGGCAATCCAATTTTTGCCCTACTGAAAATTCTTCCTTCTATTCCTATGTCCCATTAGCTACATGCTGAAATGGAGGGTACCCTGAAAGACTGCTGCTTATTTCCTTGCATAAGGGCCCCAGAATTCTACATCATATTTTTGCTTAAGGACCCAGACTTTTTCACACTTGAGACACTCATAACACTAAAGCAGAAATTATACTGGACTAGAACTGATTTCCAGTGATATTGCTGCATTGGAGAAACACAGTTTCTTCATGATGAAAAAAAAAAGAGTTATGGAGTAACTCACTCAAGGAACGTTATGGAATAACTCTGTTCTAGTCAGTATTAGACTGACATACTATGAAGTGCATGAGCCCCCAGCTTTGCTGCCTGGCAAAAATGATTTTTAAATTCTGTAAGAGAGAAAACAGTATTAACCATGCAAGTACCCAACCCTTTTCTTAATTCCATTGTGCCCTCAGCCTTAATGATCCTGCAGTGTAATTAAAGAAGGTGATGCAGAGAGAAACTTTATAGAAAACTGGACACAATCAAGTTTAATGACCCAGCCAGCTGGTGATTTAGGGACATGTCACAATAAAGATGCAGTGCCTGGACAGCCACAAGGTACCTGCAAACCACAGATCTTATCCCAGTCTCTGTTCCACTCACTGGCAGCAGTGACGATAATGTCCTGGTTAAGGCAGCAAAACCTTTGTGGCCTGACTGGCACTTTTGTCAGAGCAGAGAACAAGGGGCTCTGTTTTACTGCGAAGTTAAACACACCAGTGCCAAGCATCTATCAAGCCCAGGTATCTCATGACCTGGGCTCCTTTGTCTCAACACAGATGACATGAGATGACTGAAAATAAAGTGTCAGCACTGGATTTCACATGATTTATCAAATGGGCAGAAGTGCTTGCTGGATAAATGCTGGTGAAATACAGTAACTGAAAGTTACCTGTGTAAAAGCATTTACTTCCTACCTGCTTCCACAGTCAGCTAAAAACCTACCTGTAAATTTTGTCCCTTCAAAGGTTTCATGAGAGCTAAAACTTTACAGTCATTCTGCAGGGAATGGCTATCACAAAGTAAAGCTCCCCTTCATAGTGCAGGGGAGGAGAGGACAAATAATTTTCAGGAAAAGAACCCTAAATACTGCTGTCTGAGCTTTGGAATAAATAAGATGATATAAATCAGATGATTCTGCTGCTTCAGGAAAGGCAGCCAAATGCATTACATGAGGCTGGCGAGATTTTTATTCTTAACATGTACGTACTTTAAGCTCCAAAAAATTTTCCTAAATCCTTAGCTTGTATAGATTGGCTGTGGGAGACACAAATAAATCATATTACCTGCATACAACTCAGCCTAGAACAATTTCAGCAAGACTAATCTCGTGCATCCTGGTAGCACATGACAGTGTGGCTCTGACACATGCATTAACTTGGCTGTCAATAAAGGAAACAAATACGTCTTAGCTGAGTCAGCAGCCCAGACACACCACATCAATAGCCATTGTCATGGAGCTTTTTCCCTTTTTTTTAAAGGTAAAGCTTACTTTAAAAACAGCTAAACTAAGCAGAGGGAGAAATGCACAGAATTTCTGACTTTTGCTTACTAACCTATTTGCTATCTCCCCAGAGAAGCACTTTAGAAGTCATAAAATGCATCTACAATGCACCCTGTAAACAGAAGCATCCAGCCCTCAGCTCTCAAAAGCCATGGCAATACTAAAAATAAAGGACTGCAAGTAACTGCTTTGAGAACTCTAAGGTAAACAGCACAAGTAGTTTAGGAAATATTTATCCAAATAATAAAGTTAAAAGCCACGATTCAGTCTTAAGAGACAGGCATTTATTATCTTTGCATTTCGCACCCACAACACTGTTGGGTTAAGGTGTGCTCTGTTTGAAAGCCATAATAAATCAGTTTCCCAGCACTTTCAGGGACAGATGCATTTGCTATTCTGTTTCTTCAACAGGTATGAGATAGTTAAAGAAAGCAAATCTAAGCTTCCAGTGAAAATGCCTGTGAGACTGACTTTAGAAAGTTGATACAGACCCCTCCTGCAAACACTTTTATACTCTGAACCAGGTATCATTAAACAACTACCAAATGAAAAAGCAAGGTCGCTAGAAAAACAGCTGTGCCATTCCTGTCATGCTATACAAGCAGCCAGCAAAGACTGAAAAATACAGTCTGCTCTGTTCAAGTGGATTTTTTTCCCTGTTAGAAATCAGAACCATTTGGGAAACATGAATTATTTAGTACAAAACAAATAGAATCAATCCATATTAATGTGCACTAAGCAACAATTTACGATTCACAACACCATTTTCACGTACAGCATTCACCAGATCTCTCAATAATACATGAAGCTTTCTGAACGTTATTAGTATGACAACAGATATCAATGAACTTTAAGTCATTCAAGCTGCTTGTTTTAAATCAGCTCTTGGGAATGAGCACAGCTCCAAACTCAATCACCATTCATTAAAATATTAAGCAAGGCAGAAACTGTAGCAGCTTTAAAAGCAGAAAGTAAACCTGAAATGTAAGTTCAGATGCAAAAAAAAATGTAAAAGGAAAACTGTAAAAACTTTGTAAAAAATGATGAAACAGCAAATATGTTAAATCAAGGAGGCCAAAGGCAGAGGTAAATTATATGTTCAGAGGCCATTTAAATTCTAAAGAGCTCTGCTTAACAGATTCAGTCTTTCTAGGCTGGAACTACGAGAGCATTAAATTGCAAAATAGACATTTCATACAACACCAACTGTTTCAAAAAGAACAAAAGATACAAAACCTACTTTCATAGAGTCTCTTTACACATGATCAAATACCATGAAAGGAGAGTCAGAGGCCAATAACACAGACTACTTTGATATAATGTATCTAACAACTAGGTATAAACTTCATAAATTAAATTTACAAAATCAGGGTGAAATCATCTAACAATTTCCACCTGCAAAACTTACTCCTTAAGAACACCAAAACTTAATGCCAGCAGTGAAAACATACTGCAGAAGTAACTCAAGGTTTTGAGATTAGATGGAGGAGGGTGGGGTTTTCCCCACCCCTCATAATTTTAAAGCTCCTTAGACTGTTTCATCTTCTAACATTACAATTACCTTCCAAAGACAGCATTTAAGTCCTATGCAAATAAAATAACATAGGCTGTTAGTCACACTCCCTGCCTCAAAGCAAGGAAAGTGTGCTGGAAGATGTTGAATAGCAGCTTCTCCAGTACCAGGAAGGAAGTAAAGACAATTATTCTAAAAAGGAATTAAAATTTCAGAGCATAGCATCTTCAAAAATTATTAGAGATGGAAGATATATGCGGGCAGTTGTGAATAGCTGCTTGTAATTGAAAAGTCATTTTTGTTCCATGGAAAAATCCTGTATTTTTGAGAAACAGAAAAAAAAATAATCACAGTGAAACAAGAAAAAGCAAGCAAAGGTCATTTCTGTAAGTAAAGAACTTACACAAGGGGACTGGCTACTCTGTCCAAGATTGCTGTGAATCTTATTTGTAGTCACTTCCATGGGCTCATCCCTTTCACAGCGTCAGTGAAGCAGTGGAGAAACCTCTCCAAGCAAATTCCTTGTCACAAATCTTCACATCCTGAGCACTCTGCAGCTCCCAGACCAGCTGCTCCTGAGCTTGTTACTGTCCCACCACCAGATAAAACAAGGAACTGCACAGTTTTCCTCTTCTCTTAGGAAAGCAAACATATATTAATCACCATGAGAGGAGGAATGCTTGGTCTAAGAACATGGAGTAGCCAAAAATGTGGCAGAAGACCAAAACCATATCAAAATGTACCAAATTACAAAACAATGTTTGATTATTATATTAAAAAATTCAAAAGTGCAACATTTAGAGGAAAAAACATCATAAAACCCAGAAAAAAACAAGTTTAGTAACTTCCTTTACACAACTTTCCCCTGCTGTAGCTCTGCATGTCTGTAAACTAACTCACACCTGGAACTATGAATCTGAACCTTGAACAGTGAGCTATGAGGAATTTGAACTGTTAAATCCATTTTAACTCATTTTCATTCTCAACCTTCCTTACGTATGACAACATATGTATCAGCTTATGACAACAAATATACATAAAATGTGTGATTCAGGGTAAGTGGCAGAAAAACAGGTCTTCATTATCATGACCATCACTGTGAATAGGTTTAGTTATTCCTGACTAAACCCTAAATTTTCATGCCCACACCACACCACCTGCAAAGGCAGACTCATGCAAACTCTGAGCTTGTATTCGGTCTGCCAGAGATTTAGCAAACTGAGTTTCACAGGGAATAAATTTTGCTGAGATCAAGAAATCTTTGAGAATGCAAAGCATTTCCTACCAGCAGGCATAAGAAAGCAGACCTGATTTTTCACTTCATCAACAAAATACACACAAAATGAGACCTTGTTAAATACCACTTTAAGAATGCAAACTTCATTAGCCATGAAATTAATATCACCACGGAACACAAAACTGCACCCTGTGTGTCTGTACAAATCAGCTCCTTACAGATTTAATTATAAAACACCAGTCAAGAAGACATTCATGATGCACTTTAAACTCCAGTCTAGCTAACAGTCCAGAAGTTCATCCTAATTAAACACAGCTTCAGAGTTCCTGGATAATTTATCATTTTTACTAGTTTACAAATGTCAACATAACTTATCTTTTTCCCTAAACATTTCATAATGTGAATGGCATGTATAATTATACTTAGAACAATTTTATTATGAGGCCTACAACTACATCCAGCAATCAGCTGAGTAATAAGGAAATGTAACACTTTCTGAGCCAACAAGACAAAGTCGGGTATCAGACCTAATGAAAAGAGACTTAGAGATTGCAGATTATTTGTCTAAATTGGTGCCTTATTTTCCTTGTCTTAACTTTTACCAGCATGGCATTTCAAGGATAGTTAGTGACACTAAAATATTAATGACCTGTCATGAGTAGGGCATGAGGACCAATAAAGTGCCATTACAATCTATGGCAACGAAGAATTGGACATCTTGCAAGCAGTCTTAATAAAAAACCAGGTTATTTTCTTCACTTAAAAAGGCTCAGCTGAGCAGCTCCCAACCCTATTATTACATGCTTTTGTACAGCATGAAATTTGTCAGCAAGATTTGCCTTTTTCTGGAGAGTTCATAATGGACAGAATTTATTCCACATAGATGTTTCATATGTTGAAAAGTAATGCAATATTAGCATGGTAAAATAAAGCAATTTACTTCACTAATCTAGCTAGGGTTGGATTTCTTTTTTCTGCTACTCATAGTGCATCACTCCTATTTGTCTCAAACACAGCTCCGGATGTCACAGAGGCACTGGAAGGGCTGATGATTTATTTAAAACAAACAAGCAGCAGCAATGCTGCATGGCTGCAAGCGATACCTCACCATCTGGGATAAGGAAACACTGGATCATTGTAAAGCACAATTTACTTGGCCGTGACCAAAGTGACCTCACAGGGCTTTTCCAAGTGCTGCAGCTACAAGCAGACACTTAACCTACACGACAACAGCTACTGTGCTGCACTGCGATACCGATCGTCACTAACTGCCACGGAACGGGCCCGAAGGAGGAAGAGAATAACACATCTTTCTATTACCATCACTCCATCCTGTTTCCTCCCTGGCCCGCAGCCAGACTGGAGGGAGCTGCCTCAGCCCTTCCCTGCAGGCGGCCAAAGCCGCGGACCGGGGTCAGGGGAACGCGGCCCCGCTGTGACCCGGCCCGGGCTGCCCGCGGCCCCGGGAGCTGTCCAGGGTCCTGCCCCACCCCGCCACCGCCGCTCCCCGGGGAGCTTCTCGCACTCCCTACTTCTCAAAAACCTCGCCTTTTATCACACATCAACAGCACATCTTACTAGTCTTCCTTTACCTGCAGAGGGATTGATTCAGAGTGCTCCTGAAACTCATTGCACACATTGGAATGCCACTTCTGCATTTACCTGGCAAGCCACTAGGAGCTTGCACTTGTGAGAGTTCTAGGAAAACGAATAAAGCACACTTTGCATCGTGTCTGCGGTGCTCAAGTACAATGCTGTCCACATTTTCATAACTAGGAAAGCTCCCATTTGTGATTTGACACTTCTGTACGAGACAAGTTTCAATACCAGACACACAAAGGCCCCTGCTGAGGGGTCCTCAGGAATTCATGTGAACTTGAACTGCATCACTCAGAGTAAATACATTCAAGGATGCAGTATTAGCAAGTCAGAATAATATAAAATCTTTTGAATAAATGCTTTTATTAATAAAGCTAGCAGGCACTGCCCAGCATGTCAGGAAATGCCATGCAGAATAAACTAATTGCTGTTGCTCAGAGGTCTGTATGCCAATGCTGATATTACAGGCTATCACATTCTCATATTTTCTAAGCCTGCATAAAGAAAATTGCTGTAGAAAACAAATAAATCATATGGTTTAGACCTTTTGTATCCAATAGCTTATCCTATGCTTTTTTGTTAAAGGCAGCTGGAATTACCTTTAATTCCTTCTCCCCAGAACATTGTTCCCACAAAATTACCCCCTTACCTTCATGTAAATATGAAATAATTCCTCTGAAAAGCACGTTTTTGCTAAGGCATTTCACATTCTACTATACTACCTACTAAGTTCATTATGTGAAAAAGCATTCCTTCTCCTTGGACAGCTTTTTAGGTAGGACTGCTGTAAAGTTAACTGGAATTAAGGATGTAGCTTGTAAGGTATTTCCTTTAAGGTACTGTAAGCAAAGGGAGCACCTTACAACACTTATAGTATCTTTTATTAGAATGGTTTCTTTTTGTAGCATCTGTGACTCTCAACAGCAAACCCACCTACTCAAGTATTCACTGCACCTGTACCAAATCATTCCACTTTTGTAAACCCTTCTCAGCTGGAGTACAGACACAAGCTGCAACAAGGCCATAAAAAGGGAACAGACTCCCACACTCTGATCTCCTTTACAGCATATTTATATTTTCCTCACAGACAGACACCAACCTTCTACCTGCAGAGAACAAGCTGACTCCTCTATTTCAATAATTCATCAATACAACTCACATCTGATTTCTCAGCCATTCCTAAGTAGCCCAAAACAAACACTGCCGCACTCTGATAAGGTACCAAAATTCTGACAAACAAGATTAGTAAAAATAAACTACTTTAAACAGTTTGTCAGACAGGGTAAGGGGATGGGCAGCAGGTTTTCCCCCATGCCTTTCCCAGCTTTGGGTAATAAAAATAATCTAACATCATAGATATGTGAGAATTCCTTGCCAACACCCCTCTCTTATCATTCACTACTGATGAAAGCCCAACCACAGAATACTCAGAAGGTGCTTGCAACTACAGACAGAACACACTAAAGTATTTAAAACCTGTTTTGTGGCATCAGGAAATAAACACAAATATTGCACCAAGGAAGAACACCTAAGGAGCAAAGTCATAATTTTAAATCAAGGTCCTATGAAATAAGACACAAATATGATAGCAGCAAACTTTGAAAAAATAGTATTTTGGTTTAGTGACCTGTAGCATAAACATGTATTTCTTGCATCAAGGGAAACTCATTAAGACTTCCTGTTATGAAGTGCTTAGCTTAAACAAACCAGTGAAAAACAAATCCATATGTAAGGCAGGAGGGACAAGAACAAAACCAAGCAATACATGTAAAACCATCCGGCTAACAGGTCTGAGAGTTAGCAACCAGAGTCCAAGAGGGCTGCCAGTCCAAGCAGACTTGACAAAATAAGGTGTTTTTCCATCAGTTAGCTCCCTTGGATAGGGAGTGAGTGCCTGTGGTCAGGAGAGGCCCAACAGAAGTTGTCTCACCTAACTTCAGTTCAGCTTTTCCTGTACTGGAACTTCTGTAGCATCTGGGTGAAACTGTTTCACACATCTGTAGCCTCACAGTTGAGCAGTAAAATTAATTCACAGTAATTAAATACAACACAGGTGGGCTCTGATAGCATTAAGTAAATTCACAACTGACATCAGAAAAGGACCTCCCTGCACTTGCTTTACATAAAGAACAGCAGGGTACAATTTGGAACCAGAGAGACTAAGGAGCGGATTTGTGAGGCCTTAACTTACAACAATAAAAAACACATGCAAACTTCTACTCTTTTTAAGGGAGATAGGGAAGCTCTCATGTAAACTCAGGACAGATGATCACTAGCTAAAGCACCTTCCACAAGAAAAAGGTTAGGGGCTTGTGACAGGTTATATCTGAATCTGGAAAAACCTAGGAGGAAGTCAATCATTTAAATGCTAAGGTGGGGTGAGTGAGCAAAACTGATCCTCATTCCCTGTGTGTCAGAATGGGGAGTCAAGAGCTACAAAGAAAAGGAAACCTAGGAATTAATTTCAGATGAACATTTTGTCAGCTCACAGTGAGAAATTCACTGTTCCTGTCACTCCTTGGTTGTGCCCATTCAGTAGTGAGGGAACACACGAGGTAAGTTGATGATGTGCCTGGTGGAAAAGCCTTTCCTTCCAGTATCACAAGACAGACACAGCAGGGCAGTTCTCACACTCACCCTGGCAGAGAGCCACCACATCTTTCGTGAACTAAAAACCTGATTCTTAACACATTTTAGCCCTTCAAATATGAAATCTGAATATGATGTCATTGGCAGGTCAGCTGACAGCACAGCTTCACAGCAACTGAACAGGGGCATGAATAAAAAGGCGGCACACTAGAGTGTCAGATCTTAAATAATTTTGCTTTCACAACAGTTCTTCAGTTCTTTGTAGATGAACATCCAGCAGTGAGGCACAGAAAAGGTCCTTCTTCTCTTATAGATTACATTTAAAAATATTTCCTTTTTTTCCACAGAATGCAAGCATGGTAAAAATTATCTAGAAAAGGGCACGTCTGGGTCAGCCTTTGATTTACCCACCTACCAAAATTTCTTATTCTTTATATGTCAAATCAAATATTTTTCAAAGAAAGACAGTTTCTGTGCATAAAGAGCTATTGTGCAATGTATCTCTGGTGCCATTACTTTAACTTCTTTTACTACAGAGGGTTCAGTACCATTAATCACAACTAAAGTATTAGAACATCTCCTTCTAGTGTTTCCTTTCAAAAAAAAAAAAAAAAAAAAAAGAAAAAAAAAAAGAAAAAGAAAAAAGACAAGTGACTTCCTCATTATTAAATTTAAATACCAGACAGTCGTGGGTAAGAAGACAAGAGCTGGAGAAATGATAGAGCTGCACAAGGAGAATTACTGCTGTTTCAAAGGGGCCTGACTGCAGTCACAAATCTCAAGCAGCCCCTGCCTACAGCTGCCTGTTTCTCCCTCAGTGCCAGCGCCTCTTGTGCCAGACAGCTACAGGAGCAGAGCTACTCCAGCTTAAATGCAACCAGCTCTGTGATGCAGCTCCAGCAGCTGTGTTATCCAGAAGCCCAGGAACAGCTGTGTAGGTGCCCAGATGTTTGCTGAGGTCACACTCTCCCTCCATTCTCAGCCAAAAGTTCCTGCTTTTCCGTCACAAAAAGTGCCATTTGTTGAGGAAACTTTACAGGGTTTGGAACAACACACCAGGTGTTTTGCATGTGACATAAAAAGGTGTCCTGGAGGGACTTTATGGTGCTAGTGAATAGAAACATTCAGACAAACAGAATTTTTGCACAGAACAGCCCCTGACAGAGAGAGAGCTACTCCTGTACCAGTGTATCAGGCTCATGTGGTGTCACCAGCTTCTGCTCAGGGAGAGGCACAAAATACTGTGGAAGAGAATGTGGCTGGCAAAGTTGAGACAAACAAACCTATACTCTGTTTTTGAATATATGCACTTCTAAGACTGATAAGTTGCTAGGTTTTTGCTCTAGTCTGCTTTGGACACAGACTCCTTTTTTCACCAGGACATTGCAAGGACTGGCTGCCTTCCTTCCACTCCCTTCTGCCACAGCTGCATCAACCGTCTCCTCACAGTTCATGGTTTAACAGTACCTAACCTAAGTCAAAAAGTGCAGCCAGCAACAACGTTTTCATTTTTCTCATCCCTACTTTTTATAGTCACTTTTTCTTGTCTTCACTTAGCCTAGTGTTACTGTAATATGCATAAAGATACTATCTCCAGAAAAAGATACCATCCTGACAACTAACATCTTCATCTTCTGATGCCCAATCCATAAGAATTACCTATCTGTATCCCTTAAATCTAAAACTGTCACTGTGTACCCATCACCTTCTTACACAGAGGTACTTCTGTTTGGAAACTGCTAGAACTTCTGAGGCTGCTGTCACTGACCAAATGCCACACTGGTGATTACTGCTGCCCTTCAGCCACAGGATGACAGCTACACACATAGCTTTTACAAGACCAATGTAATTGTTAATAGTGACTGAGACACTAAGGCATGCAAATATAACGTTAGCAAATATCTGAGTTAACCATAATAGTGTGACAGCAGCATGAAAAGGCATCAGTGCAATTCTAATGTAAACAGGATCTTGGTCTTTAGATCAAGCTACAAAACACGTCCCTGATGTTCTCTTTTCCCTCTCCCACTTTTTGCTGCCAGCAAGGTCACTGTCAGCTGAGTAAGGGCACTGGGTTTCTTTTCCACTCCTTAACCCAAAGGATACTAACTAGACCACGGGATAGATACAAATACATTAGAACTGTTCCACGTTGTTGTGACTCCCTCACCACAGAGCTGGAGCCACCACAGACCTTCCTTGTCTTTCCACCACACTCAAAAGCAGTGTAAGGAGCTGCTGCCCGTCAGCTGAGCTCTGTCAGCCGCCACACAGCTCTCGGGCTGCTCCACATCTCAGGAATGGCCGTCCAGGGAAGCGAGGCACGGCTGAAACGAGTGTGACTTGGCTGCTGGTGACATGACAAGGTGCACCGGCAGTAAAACTGATCAGCCAAACCCGTGACTTCTGTATATCCCAAACTCGAGCGGTTCCGCACACACCTCCTCCTCCTGCTGGCAGTATTCCAAGCAGAACACACACCCACCCAATAAATTCCATCAGCACGGGTACGAGCATTAGGAAGGCAAGTTTAAGAACGCGAAAGGACTTGAGCCACCGCCTCTGAGGCCTCCCCGGCACGGCCCCGCTCCAGCTCACCCGGCACCCACAAAGCGGCACCGGCGGCTGCGCCCCCCGAGGCCGCCGCGGCCCTTCCGAGCCCTCCCCGGCCGGGAGCCCGGGACAGCCCGGCCCTTCCCGGGACGGCCCCGGGGCAGCGCGGCCGCGGCGCCGCTACCGAGCCCGACCCGTCCTCGGGCCGCCCCGCCGCCCCTCGCCAGGCCGGAGGCCGCGGCCCCGCCACTCACGCATGAGGGTGCTGAAGGCCACGACGCCCAGAAGCCCCTGCAGGAAGATGCCGAATCTGTCCATGAGGGCGCCGTTCTCGCAGCCGCGGTCCCCGGGCCCCGGCGCCGGGCCGGGCCGCGGGGTGCCGGCCGTGAGGCCGAGGCTGCCGTTGGGCGGCGGCGCCCCCATAGCGAGGCCCGGCCGGCGCCCTCAGCGGCGCATGGCGGCCGTGCCGGCCCCGCTGCCGCTCCGCCCCGCTGCCTCCGCTCCCTGCCCGGCCCGCACCGCCCCTGCCCGCCCCTCCACCGCCCCTGCCCGCCCCTCCACCGCCCCTGCCCGGCCCGCACCGCCCCTGCCCGCCCCTTCGCGTCACCGCCCGGCCGGCACTCAGCGCTCCGCCCGGGACAGGGTCCGACCCCGCGTCCCCGGGAGCAGGGGCTCAGTCCCAGGGCTGCCCGCAGAGGAGCACGGCAGAGGAGTGTCTGGTGCTGCTGCTGCCTGGCTCCAGCATCCAAACACCGTCTGGCTCCAGCGTCCACCCCCATTTCTAAAACGCACCACAGCCCCGAGGAATCCCCGGGTCAGAACCAAAGCACCCGAGACTCTGCTTAGCCCAGACCGCACAGGGTCAGGCAGGGCTGCTATCACCCTAGAAAGAGGAAAGTATGACCTGGGGTCTTTAGCAAAAATGTTTCATCCTTGAAAAAGGGCAACCCCCGGCCCAATAGATTTAACAAAACATTGTCAGCACTTTCATTTGAAAAACTGTGAAACTGGACCTATTGGCCAGTGAGCCTTGACTGGCCTCATTGTGCTGTACCCCTCTTCATCCTCACCAGACAGAACTGCACCAAATGTAGCTTTTTATTTTTGTGCGGGATCAACCCAGGTCATGTTGCATTGTATTGCTTTCTTACACAACTTCTTTAATTTCTTTAAATAATTTAAAATCCCTGTCTAAATATGAATTCAGTTATAAGTATGACCCAGAAAGCACATGTTTAAGGCTATCAGAAAGCAAAGCCAAGCACATGAATCAATAGTTCTTTAAATAACACTTGTTGTGACTACATTGCAAACCTACCTACGTGACTGTCCCTCCTGGCAGGTGATGCCAAACAGTATTGGCATACAACAGTGATTTCTCTGTTTTTTAGGCTGTGTCATAAATGTTTGGAAGTTGCAGCTAGGAAAATAAATCCTCTCAGATCTCTGACCTAGAGAGCACACAGCCAAAATGTTCTGCCCAAAATGCTCTGGCCCCAGGTCAACACTCTTCTGCTCTGAGCTGCCAAAGCAAGAGCTCTGTTACCTAACAGAAAAGACAGGGACTGAAGCAGGTTGCTTTTTCTCCCCCTTGCACGCAGTGGTAACAGCCACCAAGCACTGCATTTGCAAGCGGGACTTGACCTATTTGCTTGTGGCCCAGGGTGGTTTTTCAGCTTTCACAGCTGCTGCTGAACATTAGAGAACCCACACACGTACCTGACCTGGACCCCAATACTGGTTAAAGATTTACCTAATGCTATTTACACACAAAACCTATGTTTCAGACATGAATCAGGAAACGTAACTCAAAGAGCTTATGTCTCATGTTACTACATATTACATGCTTTAAAACAGATCATTCCCCCAAAATACCTCTTCAAGGGTTTCATCTCATCATGACTCCTATAAGCCCTTCTGAAACTTGTGGCAGACAAATCACTGCCTCCTGCTATGTGCTATTCACAAGCCTTCAGATTTCTCTCAAGCAGACAGTGCTCTGTGAAGGCAAGTAGAAGATTTATGTTAAAACCTACATATTTATAGAGGTCTAAAGACAGCGTTAAGCAAATCAGTTTCATCCCACTCCTATGCATTTTTTGCACCCAGTGTTAAATCAGCTCAAGGTAACTGAAGTGCAGCCAAGAAACAAGTGCCGAGTACAATCTGCTGGAATGCCAAGTAAGGAAACAAGAACTTTGCAAGGCAAAGTTTTTTCTGAAGCATCCTGTGGACTCTCATGTTATTCAGAGGAAGCAAAACCAGCCTGTTTTAAAATTTCAGCTTGCTGGGGTAGCACTAACCTTTACAAAACTGTCCAGAAGGAGCTGCAGCACCTACAAGGTTTGCAGTGGATTGTATCAAGCAGCTTCCAAGGTTCGAATAAGGCAATAAAAGAAAATTACTCCAATTTGTAGGTCCTGTCCTCAGCTCCTGTGTATTAACTGGATTCAGCACCCCGTGAAACAAAACCTCTGCCTTAGAAGAAGCTTTGATAAAGAGGACTCCTGCATTTGAGGGACCTGAATAAACCCTATCAAGGTCTAACATGAAGCCTCTCCAAGTGGTATTTATGTGGCTTGCATTTACCTTTTATGCAAGTCATGGAACATGCCAGACAGCTTTCCACAGTTTTCCAAGCTGGAAAATTGCTCATGGTCAGCAGCAGCATTTATGATGATATTAACACCAAAGCCATCAGTAACAGTTTAAGTATCTTTTTTAATTTTCTTACAACCACTTAAAATTGTCATATAACACAAACTTTTGTACACTATTTACAGACAAAACAAGTAAAATATCCATCCAAAATATTTTTTAAAAAAATCCTCTGATTAAATTGTTACACCTGCTCAAACAATGGTGGGACTTAATAGGCATATTTTCTTGTGCATGTTTCTCTTCCATGTAGTACTTCAGTCTCACTGCATATATATATTTTCTTTTAAAAGTTAAAGAAAGATAAAACAAGCAGAAGGGACACAACACAATATGCATTTAAATCTTTGTTTAAGAACAAGCAGCTAATTAAAAAAGGCAAAATACAGGAAAAGTGCATCAGTTCCAATGAGTTAGTATAAGAAAGAGGCCCACAAGTGTGGAGCTGTCACCCTTTTGGGCAGAGACTCCTAGAAGACCTCTGATTGTCTATAGAGATTATTTTAAATTTATTTTAAACAGAAATCATGGGGGGAAAAGAAAAAAAAAAGAAAAAAAAAAAAAAGAGAGGAGAAACATGACACCTCCAGATTGTTTTTTGTTTTGCCATGAGGTTTCTTGGAAACTGGTGCTCAACAACTTTCAGAGTGGGTGAGAATTCTTTTGTGCCCAGAGCTCAGAGTTGACCCCGTGCCATGAGCTGTGCCCAAGCCCCAGGGCTGCTCCCCCCAGTCTGTGCCAGGCCAGGGCTCCCATTGTTTGTGCTAAGTCACTCAGACCCACTGCCTTGGAACTCTGTCAGTGCAAGACCTGCTCGCTTCCATGGCTTCAAGCTGAGCCAAACACTGCTGGCTGGGCACCTGAACAGAGCAACTTCTCATCAAAATCTCATCTTCTCACTTGCATGTCTGGTGCATTTCAGAACAGATACCACGCCGAGGAAGCTACAAATGACCATGGAGACAAAGTATCACTAATCTTAACTTGTTTTCCTTGTGTTTCAAACAGATTAGCATTTTGGTTTTACAACAATAAGAGGCTTGTTGTCTCTGGTGTTCCCAAGTCACATTGCAATCCCTCACCCAGAAGGCTGCCCTTGAAAACAAGGCTCATGCGTGTTTGGGGAAGGGTGGCAGCACTCTGAAACAAGGGGTCGGCACACAATCCCTTGGAAGGAGAGCCTTCATCCTACATCTGAAGTCTCCTGACCGAGCCTATGTCTTTGTGCTTAGTTACTTTTAGGTAATCTGAGCTCACAGTAGGCAGCAACCAGGCTGACACTTTGTGACAGGACTGGTTAAGGAGTAGCTTTGTACAGGATCATATTTTTGGCTTTCTGGTAAGGCTACTTCATCTAGTAACAAGAGATTTGGTCCAAAGGTATCCAGTCTCCAGTTTGAGCTCGATAGTTTTGAAGCCTATTCCATTACATTCAAAAATCTCACAAGCCATTGGGCTTTCTGCTAACAAAGTACCAAGGCTTTGTACTTCATACAGAAGAATGGAGTGCTCAGTCCAATCAACTGTAAATATATTTACACTTCTGTGGACCTAGCAGCTAAATACTCCTTCCCTCCTTTAAAGCATCACTGGAATAAAGAACAAACACTACCAAATCCTAAAACAACAACAAAATAGTGCTAAAAGTTGTGACAGAGAATGTAATCTTTAAAACCACTCCTGAACTTTGTATGTACTGTTTCCATTAATCCCAGGAGAGGCTGCAGACCTGGAGTTCTATACAGTACAGAAATTAATCTGCCTTTTATTTCATCCCTCAAAGAGGAACTTTCAAAAATGTTTAGAGTTAGGAAAAAAGTAGTCTTCATTCACCAAGGTCAGTGCTGTACCTCTCTTCTCCTGGAAGGACTGCTTTCAGTTTAGGAGGGACTGCAAGCTGCTTGTGCTTTGGGGATAATTCTACCACATTAGACCTCCATGGCATTTTTGGGGGTCAAATACTTCACTGTTACAGAATCCTTGAGTTGGCGCAGAAAGCACACAACAGTGATCCAACAAAATCTTCCTGCCTAACAAGGCTAAGCTTAGTACAGTCAAAATGGCACCACCAGGTTTCTAAAGCTGTGATGTGCAAACCCAAGATTGCACAATGCATTTGAAAATATGACAAGCAAGAACACAAACCCTCAGTGGGTCAATCCAAGGGCAAACTCCTGTTACCAGCCACATGACCAGTACACAAGGCTCAGCGGAGAGTTCATTTTCTTGTACTGGAGACATTTGTAGGACATCAGTGCCTTTCTCCTGGATTCCAGCTTTGTTGTACTGTATGGTAAATTATGTGCTAGAGGACAGCACAAGCCCTGAACCCTAAATTACTGCAGTCCCAGTGATTTCTGGTGGTGAAAGATTGCTGTCACCCAAATCCAAGATTCAGCCACCAGCTACACAAATCCAGTTTTGAAGAAACAGAGTGACTAAAGCAGCGCGTGAGCTCATTTCAAGTCGTACTGGAGTAAGATGAACAAGTAAGTGCAGTTGTGTCATCTGCCACGCATAGAGAAAGAGGAATTTGAAACAGTCAAGTAGAAACACCATCCATCAAGATAAAGCCCCAAGTATCCCTTTTAAATCCAGCAATAAAACAGAGTGCATTTTTTTCCAGGAAACAGAGTGTACAGTACCCGTGTGCAGCATAAAAACATTTCACAAACAATGAAAACATCCCTTTTGAAAATCTCAACAAAAATAGATCCCATTGGGACCAGACTGTCAGTGCCTCCCAAAACAAGGCAGAAAAATCCAGCCTATAAAACATGCCAAAGGTGACCAGTAAGTATCCCACTAATGGCTGAAACTGCTGACTGCTTTATTTACTGAGAAAAGGAAGTATGACATTTGTATTTTAAACCCCAGGCACCATGTTAACAGGTCCACTAAATTACATGTTCAGCTCTCTTCTCTCCTGACAACTACTTAAAAAGACATCTATCTGTCTATGGGGAAAGGTGGAAGCAACATCTCTTGGTCAGGTCAATCTTGCCAGGCAGCAGGACAACAGAACTCTGCGAATTCTACTGCACTGACCCAAAAGCATCATCTTCCAGCCCAGAAGTTCTCTGCTGGTTAAATTTCTCAAGACAAGATGCTGACAGCAAAGCAGCACTATTTCTTTAGAAATTTTTTCAAGCCTAATGGCTTATGAATGAGCTTGTCCTAAGGGACTGGAGTACAGGCAAATGATCTAAGCATAATATGAAGAGCCAAAACATCCATTTATTGGCCACATATCTGGTGTAAGGAGGAGAAAGGGACACTTTGATTTCAATTTAATTGTGTCTTCGCACTCTGCTTACAATGTGGGAGAAAAATCGTCCTAGCGTCACACTGCCCCTCCCTCAGGAATATTCAGCCAATAAATGGTCTGACATTTACATTTCAATTCTGGAATGAAAAAAAAAAATCTTATTTTAATACTCGTGTCAATAGTTCTGCCTTGACTAGGCAGTTATTCTAAGGGGCAAAAGCAACAACCCCCAGTTACTAAGCTTGGCTTAGTGCCAGCATTTTCACTGGAGGAAGCTCCTCCTCAACACCAACGTGTCAGGTACAGTCATGGGCTGTGCCAACTCAGCTCTTAGCCTACAGACCACGTCCTTGCTGAATCCTGCAGCTCACAGCTCTGGAATGGCCAGTCACACTGGGCCTAAGGGACACTTGAATCATTCCATTTGACCAGAGTAGACCCTGTTCATCAAAACTGCATCTTTCCAAAACCGATTCCTGCATCAGGCACCTTCCGAACTCAAATGCTTTTGTAGGGCAGGGGCTTCCTGCAGAGATGGATTTGACTAGGACATAAAGGGGCAGAGCTGCACACATCCAGCTCCTGCCTGTGCTCCTCCAAACACTCTGAGAACAGGCAGAGTGAATGAATGCAAGCCAGCTGAAACTCAACACTTATTTGATGTAGATCTTGAGCCTGATGTGAGTTTCCCCACACCTATAATGGAAAGTAATGTAAGCCCTCTTGCTCAAAGTGTAAAACACTGCCCTACAGCACGTGGCTGATTGGGTTTTATTACCCTGGAAAATTAAAATCAGCAGTTCATCCTACTGTGAGTCTACTCTGATGGTCTTAGTTGTGATGGAACTAAGATATCCCACTGGTCTTTTTCCTTTTCTGTAATAAAAGCACACAAATCCCTTGCCAACTCACCAAATTTTCATCAAGTCTGATCCTGAGCATCTGTAGATAGTTAAAAATACAAAGTCAAGCTCCTAAGAGTTTCCAGAATGCAAACACTGGCAGAGCTATGTTGCAGCCCTCTATCGATTGCAGTTTCCTTAGTGTATTCTCTAAATAGATGTTCAGGTAGCAAAGCAAAAGTCTGCTGACAGGCCCTATATACATGGCCCAATTGTTTGCTAGAAGAAGAAGGAAATAACTTCATACAATAAAAAAACCAAAACCAAACAACCCAATAAAAATCTGATAACCCAAATATAGAAAATGCAGAGGCACTTTCTCTTTCCTTCCTTATGTCCTACAGCCTGCCTGTAAGAGAAGTGCAAAATAAGTTTTCTGACATCTGAAAAAAGGAAACATCCAGGTTATGCCTACAGAAGTTTCAGATAAAGCTTTGGAACAGAAGCTCTGTGTGCTGACATTGGTTTGCACTCTGGACACGCCCACAGAAGCGAGACTGCTGTGCAGCCACGGACCATGTGCCCAAAAAGAACAGCTCCCTCCCTTTTTAGTTCATCGCTTCTACTGTTCAGGCTACAGAGGTAGTAAAAACAAAAGCAAAACCAACAACAGTGAAACAAACCAAAACAAAAACCCAAAAACTTCAAAAGGAACCACACTCTTGCTATACTGTACATTCAGAACCCTGTGGCCACATTGTTGTCCTAACAATGAACAAATTCATTAAAAATCTCAACATTAACACACGAATGTGCAAAGAACACATTCCAAAGTCAGTGCTGTGGTAAAGCAAGTGTTTGTCCACAGGGAGGGAAGGGGATTCTGTGAAACATCAGGAACAGAAAGTTTATTTCTGGCAGCCTACATGCGAACGTAAACAGGATCCGTTCCTCCTTTTAAATTTTCGTGCCAACAGAACTATTGAAATGTCATTTCCCACAAGAGGAGACTTTTCTGTAATCATTAAAAAATATATTAAAAAAAGGGAACCATAGAGCAAGAGACTATTGTGTTCCCGAGCTGGCAGCTGGTAGAGTAGCCCCTGTGTTTGCATTGGCATTTTGCTCCAGATGTTGTCTTCCTTCTGTTGAAATAGAAAAAAACGAGGCTGACACACACTTTTAGGTCACCAGGGCCTCAGTTAAAGTTCATTTGGCTTTACTTGCTAGAGAGGAAGGAGCATGTTTTTGTAGTTGTGCTTCAAAGGTCCACTTCAACTTGGCTGCTCCTCAGTTTGCAAACTGCTGGTAGAAGGCAAGTTTGACCCTCTCAATGTGATGGCAGAGTTTAATAGCTGGTCCAAGCTTTAAGTCCATGCACTCCTGAACAGTGGGCAGGGTCAGCAGCAGCAGTGCCTGGCCATCGATTTCCTGTCAGAACACAAAAATTCCACAGTGACTTTGTTGTTATTCTCCCTGCTCCTTCAGCTCTGACTTGCTATAATTTCAGATTTGTGACCATTTGTGAATTAGATGTTTCTTTCATGCTCCCCCATGCAGTTTAAAAATCTCTCTCACACACAACAAATTAACTTGCTTCTTAAAATGCCAGCTCAAATCCACTGAGGTACAGTCTCAGGAGATTCTATTGTAAAAAATAGAACCCAACAAAAGAAACCCAGGAAATTTCAAGAAGAAAGTAATTTTAATCAACTACTGCATCTTTCTATAGAAATAGAGGTGAAGTATATCTGGAACTTCCACCATCATAAACCACCCTAACTATTAGTTTTAATTTTTAACACTGGTTTTATGGAAAATTTTAATCAAGAAGCAAATAAAATGTTGACTCTTGTCATGGTGCTTTGTTGTAGGCATTATTTGTAGTTATAGGATTCAGATGCTCTGCTGACCAAAATATTCTCCCCTCAGTAGTGAGAAACCTGAAAAATTCTGGTCATTCCCTGAACTCTCCTCTCTCAAACTGTTGCAGGTTGCACAAGTGTTTGTTTCCTTAGAACCCTATTAAAAAAAACTATTTTTCTGACTCTTTAGAGGATAAAAAGCCAAGTGACAGATTCAACATTTAACAGACAGAAAATGATACCTGATCAAGGAAAATCCTTGCCAGCGGAGCACAGTCGGTGGATTTGAGGAATCGTACCACATCAGCTACACTCCATTCCAGAGGGTTACTGTCCAGCTGCAGCTTTTCAGCAACTTCCATCTTTATGTCCTAGACAAGCCAAAAGAATTCCCAGAATATCACACATGCTAAGTCTTTATTCCGGTCCTATGACACAACCATAACAAAAATCATGGACTTCAATTATTCTGTAGTTTTAATGATGCCCTTCTCGGAGCAACAGAGAACACACATACTGTGGTTAATACTCCCCAGATTTTGGTGCTTGCTCAGCAGGGAGCAAGCCAGGGCAGAAATCTACATTCCAAGTTACCTTTGGCGAAGGAGGTTTATTTTCATCGTCAGAAAAGGAAAAGGTCCTGAGCTTCCTCTTCCGCTTGTCTCGGTCCTGAGCCAGGGAATGGGACAGTTCGCTCTGGGTGGGAGATGATGACAAGGATTTCTTCTCTGATACCTCTGATTCTTCAAGCAGTTCATCTTGGTGCTCTGAGGTGCTGTCCTCAGTCAGAGACTCTTCATCAACCTCATCCTGGTCATCCTCCTCTTCTGCCCCACTGCCCTGAACAGTTAGGAAAGAAGAAAAAGAGGCAGCTGTAACCCTGAAGTTACAAGGAACTGATGTTTGCTGTTTCAAATTAAGCAGTCAAAGATCACATCTCAGATCTATGAGCACTGCTGGCAGGGTCCTACCTGGGGAGATCCAGCTGGAGTGTTATCCACAGACGTAGAAGAACGCTTTTTCTTATGAACAAAGAAATGTTTTCGTCTCTTCCTTCTTTTATTTGGTTTCTTCATGGCTACTTCCAGGTTGCTGTGGCCACCTGGGGGCCGACCTATCCGCTTGTTTTTCCGCTTTCCATAATAGTGTGCTACCAGACAGAAGAACAGAGCAGTGTTGAAATGCACCTTCAGTGTCACTAGTTATGTTTGTCCCTCATCAGGACTGGAAAATCAGTAGAATGACACTTCCCAATAGGAATCCCAGTTCTGCAAAACTTCAAAATCACTATGTCTGTATTTTCCACTTCAATTTGGTTTAAGAAAAAAGAGTTATTGACCAACTTTGTTTGCCCTGTAAAAATTTACTTCCTCCTTATCTGGGAAGCCCCCAAATGATCCTCTTTTATACAAAAACTATTAAAGATGTGGTCCAATTTATTGGCGCTTTATATGATTTGTAGTTTTTAAACATGGCCTCAATGCACTGTTTGTTCTCACAGTGTCAAATGGTTAAAGCCAGTCTGCAAAAATCCTGAAAACTAAGAAAAGAGCTTGAAGATGTTGCATCTCTTGTCCCTACAACAAATTGGTAAAAGCAATTTATATTGTCACTTAAATTACATTAGTCAGTTCTTGTCTCAAAAGTTGTTTTCAAATGATAAAGTTTTAAGCACACAACAGAAGTTAAGCCATGGTTCCACCACTTAATACAGAATTAATTTTTTCTCCTCTACACAATGGAACATGAATATTTTGCAGGCCTCTCTATGTAGTGCTTGAGCTGCTCCTTCTGGACTCAAAGCCAAAAGAAACTAAAACATCACACTCCAAACTTCACCTTGGTACAGATCTACTACTCACTGTATTTTGTCTTTGTCAAGACAGAGCAGTTCTCTGAACACTTATCCAGCACCATCTGAGGGCCAAAGAGGTTTGGACAACATTCCAGCTTGATGCATGTTTTCCTGCAGAAATCTGCCACCCGATCCGCCGTCCTCACCACCTCCACGGTCGCACGGTAGCTCTTGCCTTTGTATCTAGCATTGAAAATACAGGAACAGTTAGGAATCTTCTGCCTACCAGGATAAAAGGACTTCATTTAAAGGTGTACAAGAATACTGAGATCAAACTTAGAAAAAATATGAGCAATGATGAATTTTATGGGCTGCCAAGTCCAGGAAACAGGAGCTCCTGTCTCTTATGTCAGATCCCCAAATAAAGAAAATCCAACACAGAGGTGTCTGCAGTACCAAACACAGCAACACTGCTCCATCAACAACTACAAAACATCATCTGAGAGGACTGTCCCAGAGTTCAGGTCTTTTGTTTTCTTTTTTCACTGATGGTTTGCTCTCCCTTTGCTTTTATGGGACTGCAGAAATGCCCACTGTGCCATGGACAGCTGGCTCCCCAAACCAAGGCTGAGAGCACCCACTGGGCTCATTCAGGTAACAGCAGACAGCTTTTGGTGAGCCTTTCTGTGCTCCTGTGGAGGCAAGGGGGGACCACTGACACATTTCCAACCAGCTTTTGTCCAACTGCTGAACAATTCCCTAGGACAGTCACTTATTGCATGACTCCTGATTGATTATTATTGCACACTGCTCCCGTTTGATTTAAAAAAATAAATTATTCCTTTTTCACCAAGCTTGCCATTACACTGAAAGAGCTGCACTGTGCAATATCTGCCAGAGCTGCCCAGCATTTCTGCTTTGTTCTCCCAGCACAGCTACAAGCATGTGCTGATATCTACCAGAGATGTTTCAGGCCTGCAAGTTCCTAGTTAATACCTTGAAAAAAAACAGCTGTATGATCGTAGTCCAGATACCCCTGGTGTCACTATGTGGCAAAAGAAAGCAAACAGCAACTTCAGCGAGACTAAACAAGTATTTTGTTCTTTATTCCTCAGCTACACCTTCTATTTACACTAACCTTTGTCATCTTCCTATTGCCCAATTCAGAGCAAACCTTCAGTATATGGAAAGGTGTCTTTTTATACATGAAACTGATCCAACAAAAGAATTACTGACACGTTCAAAATTATGTAGGAAAGTGTGCAGCGGCACATTGGGAAAATCTAATCTCTAATATGCAAACACAGTGACCTAATTACAAAACCATCCCCAGACTATAAAGAAATATCTGGATTTATCAAATATATGCAAATATGTTCACTGCTTTTTTCCTAGCTGTAAAAGTAATCCTGCAAAGAAGCTTCAACTCAAAAAGCTCAGCAGGAAAACTGGGAGTGCTTTAGGGAAGACTGCTGTGGAAAGACATCCATGTCAGGCCATTTCAAAGCTTCTAACTTTATTTCTGAACAATCTTTTTCCACTAAGAAATTTGTGTGGAAATGCTTGAGAAGCTTCCCAAGCAGTACATGTTTCTGCTTTAAAAAACTGACAATTATCTTCAGGTGAATTAAAGAATCTTAAACCTCACCCACGTGTCTGTCGTCTGTCTGTCAGTACAGTGTTGTACCAGTGCCACACCAGCCTCTAGCTGCTCACATGCCTGTAGCAGAGTACACTGCCATATTATGGAGCTTTAAAATCACATGCACTCCACCAGAATTCACAAAGAAATTTATGAAGAATTTAACATTTAATGGTTGTTGGCATCTTGATATGCTCTAAGAGATTTTTCCTTCCCTGAAATGCAAGTTCAAGCACAGACTGCAGAGAACAGCTACTGGGACTGACGAGACAGGGAACAGGACAAGAATTTACTTGGCTTTTAGGGTCTCTCCATGGCCATGCCATGCAGCCTCTTCATCCAGCTGCAGCTCTCGCAGGACACGGCTGGGTTTGTAGGCGGCATTGATCAGTAAAGTGAGAACCTACAGTGCGGGAGGGAAGAGCAGAAAACATGTGTAAGTTATTTGTACAATAAATCTGTTTTAAAGTGCCAGGGCAGAATAGGAAATTACTCCTATTCATCCAAATTATCTAGCATCAAAGCACTCATTCACAGCAGGATTACAGACACGTCCTGACAGTGCCAAAACGAACACTGAGAGCAGCGGACACTCTGGGCCTTCCCAACCCTCAGAATTTGTCTGCAGAGTCACGAGTGTATCCAGCAATTTCCAAGTCATTGCCCTTGAATTACACATCACTAAATTAATGCCTGAGGCTCAGTACTCCCAAACTTGTATAACCTTGGCTAAATCTGAGCGATTATCTTAAAGATTGTATGTCATGTAAAGATGTGCCAAAAAATGCAGGATTTTGCTGCCTGCTAACCTACTGCTTGCAAAAAAAACCATAGTGCAAAATCCTAATCTCTCATCTGTTTTGCTTCCACAAACCATGATAAGATCTGTATTTTACTAAAATGATAATTTCTTGGGTACTGTAAAGTAACTTGGAAGTTGTGAATAACCTGAAGTTAGAGGGGGATAGTACAAACTGGGCACTCTAATTGTACTTTTTATGCTCACTTATGTGCTTATTCCAATCATTCCCAACTGGGTGCATAACAACCTTGACATTACAAATTTGCAGTTTTATTGTTACTAACACAGTAGTCCAGAAATCAAAGAAAAGTATTAAATATAATGCAAGCACCAAACTCTCTCTAGGATTCATATTGTGAGCAAGACTCACAACTGAAATCAACACAACTGAGCACACTGGCTGAACTTCCAGCACCACTCAGCACCTGCACATCAGCAGGATTTGTGCATTGTTTCTGCTTTCAGGCAATGAAGCAGAGTAAACCTTCAGGATAAAATGAAGCTGCCACAGAATTTCACAGTTGTTTTTTTGCCATTCTTACATTAAAGTACTGAAATGGGCAGGAAGGATAGGGTAGTTTTCTGCATGCAAAAAGCGTCCTTTTTCAATAATCTGCTTGATTCTTGACAACCAGACTCCTGTTTTACATCATGTCTGCCAGAAAGTCTCTCTTTCTTATGGTCTCTCCCCATTAAGATACTTGGTAGGGAAGGTAAAAATTCCAGGTATGTTGAGCCAATTCTTATATATAAAGTGATCATTTCATGATAGTTCAAGTGTGCACATCCAGTTAGTTACATCTTGGGAAATTTCCAGCCTCTCAAGTCATATAATAAGCACCTCACGACCTTTTTTGAAATTTCAGAAAAATAATTATTACATTAAAGAATCTGGAAATTTGCTGTGAAACACCTTCTGGAGAAGAAGCTCTCTAGCATTAAAGAATGGCCTCCTCCTCCCTCAACTACATTAAGAAGCCAAACTGTAATTTCATCTGATCCATGCAAATTGTATCCAACTTATAAAACACAGATAAGTCTTTTCATTTCCCAATTACTGAATGTAGTTTGCCATTCTGACTAAGAAAATCTGCATTTCCTCTGTTTTACCATCAACAGTGCAAACCGTAAAGGAATTTTGGGATTATCTCCAGCTAAATTCTGTTAATTAAAATGGAAACATTTATTACAGCCATAAAAAGATACTAACTCCTTTGACTGTAGTAATTACAGGTTATACTGTTTTAACAGAAAATAAAATTTAGCAGTAGAAGGCTGAGTGTTACTTAGATAAATGAGAGGCTTTTATTCTTATCAGCCATTCATAAAACCATTCATGTTTTATACTTTATTATATGCAAAAAGACACTCTTTACTCATCATCAGCTTAAATTTCTGAATTACCCATCTGTGATTAGAGAGAGATCCTCGTGTTTAAGATACTGCTTTTTGCAGTGTATCCATCCAGCTCACCTCCTTCAGCACCAGAACACAGTTCCCAGGTCCCACGGACTGGGGAAGCTCTGCAATCCTGCCTTTGTTCAGGTAAGGCCCTGAGAAGCACCGGTGATTGAAGTAGATCTTTGGGCAGCAGTACTTGCCATTAATTACCACTGAGAAGTGAGAAATGAGAAAACAAATGTTTAAATCACACACTGCAAGCGCCCCAGGAAAGAAGCTCACACTACCTAACAGTTTGTCTGCAGCAAAACAAGGAGGGGGAAAAGTCCTGAATGACAGGGATTTGAGGTAGTTTCTGTGCCACGTTTGCAATGGCACCATTAGTTATTCCAACGTTGCCAAAACATTTTTCATACTTCACACCCGTGCTTGCAAACTGTCAAGCTGCAGTAAATAAAGATGGTCATGTATCAGAAAAGAAACATTCCTTCCTGGCTAGTCTGCTGCTGCTTCATGGTATCACACCACTGAGAACAACAAAGACAAAGACAATCCCAACTTTTTGGTAGCAGAAGCAGTTCCTACACAGCAATTACAGATAAATTTTCCAGTCAGTTTTTTCTCCCCCCAAACTTCTGGCACCAGAGAAACTGTCAGTTATTCTCCACTGTTTATCCTAAACTGCAGCATCACATTGTTTTGCATTTTTAGATTATTTTCCTTTGATTAGCAAACAGAAGATGCAGCAACTGATAAACTGACCTTTGATGAAGTGACAACAGCTCTCTAAATCTATTTAATGGTTCAGCATTGCTCAAAATTCAAGTATTAACATATATTGCAATACACTTATGTTCAAAACCAATGTTGTTTTACCCAGCAATATTGTAGTTTTTTCTTGATTGAGCAACACTATCACTTAAAGACTTTAAATTCAGCAGCTGAAAACTGGCAGATCAAGAAATGAAGTCAAATTTACTTTATGACTCTATTAAAAGCCGATTAAAATGATAAACAAGCACACATCATTTTTATCTTGCTTTTGGTGAAGCTTCAGATGTGCACTTCACTGTAGAGAAAACAGCAGAGGAGGCACTGTGTTGCCAAATGGATGGATCTCTGTGACTTTCACCAGCAGATGTACTTATTCATCACATTCCTTCTTGCAACAGTTTAGAAAATTGTTAGATTTTGCCATCTGGCACACAAAGCAGTTTACTGTTTGAATTGGTTTTGTTTATCACCATGATGCAGTTAACATAAAAACCAGAGAAATCTGCATCCCAAAGCCAGAATCCAACAGCTCTGAGCACAGATACAGCACACCTGCTTCTCCCACATTATCAAATGTAACAGGTGACAATAAAAGGTCACCTGCACAGGTCACAGTATCAGCGCCACATATCCTCTCTGCTGAACGGGTAATGTTCTGATATAAAGATCTGATTTCCAGGCTTAATGCACCTATGAAATGCAGAACAAAAGTAACTGCAGGTTTTTGTTTGTTTCATTCATTTTTGAAGCTCAACAAACCATCAAGGGATGAAAATCTCCAAACCCTTTCCTAATCTTCCCTCTCCTAACAGGGTTGAGCAGGTGCTTAGAGGATATTGCCTTTGTTAGCCTGACCTTTGTGATCAATACCTGAGTCAGAAGAGTTCAATTCCTGGTTCTTTAGTCCATCATGAACTGTCCTTGAAGACAAAATTCTGAAATGAAAAGAAGAAGATTGGGAAAACAGACACATAGTCACGACAGTCACCTCCCCATTATTAAAACACCATTATATTTTTTTCCTCAGCTCCAGCCTTATTAACCTGCTTTTTATACCTCCCCTGTTTCACAATAACATGCAGAAACTACCAAATTCCATTTGGAAAGGACTTCTGTCCTGCTGAAGCCAGCAGCAATCCTTCCTTGCTTGAAGTCCATGGGCCACCATGGTGACAGACACCTCCTAGAGCTACCCACAGGAGTTTACATTCCCTGGCTCCTTTTAACTTCACATTTCACAGCACAAGGCAGTGTAGCCTCAGCTTATGCATTCTGAAAAAGCTGGAATTTAAACAAAACACAACCAAAATGACTCCAGTACTCTGGTAAGGATCCCAGTTACAAAACATGGGGGAACAGTCTGCTCAGTATTTTAGGAGCAATGCAAACACTGGCAGGACTACTGACAGCTCTGGTGTTTGTAAAGCTGTAAGAGTCAATAAAGCCAACTGTGAGCATTCCATGGAGCATATCTGAGCAGGCTCACAAGACTGAGCTCCTCATGCATGACACAGAGTTTCTAGACCAATTGTAGATATTAGTAGAACCCTTCTTTTTGCCTGCTTTGGGCCAAATTTCATATGGGAAGAAACAATTACAAAGAAAACCCCCAAATTCTAAGCTTCCTCTCCTACTGTAGTGCAAGTGTCATTTTGAACATCAGCAGAATCTACCAGCATTAACACAAATGGACTGTGGAATCTCTCAACACTCAGTCCAGCACTTCTGCAAACCTACATCTTCCTAACACAGCACATTTTCCAACTGAAAAATAAAGAGAAAAACCTCAACAAAAAATAAAAGCAAATAACGTGTTACTTACTGTTTCTCTGGCTGAACTACTGCAATTTTTTTCTGCTTGTTTACTGAAAGAAAAAAAAAGAGCAAAATATGAGAGGCAAACAAATGAAGCATCTAGAGCAATATACATATAATGGACTCATTTCTTCTAAGTAACACAGGAAAAAAGATCAATGTTCCCATCACTATAGTGTCAGAGTGTGACCCAGCTGCACGAGAGGCACACTGGCCCAAGTAATTTGAAGAAAACCAGGTTTACTTCAACTTCCATAAAAAAATTCTTTAAATCAAGAACACATATGTCCTGTTTTCTACAAAATCTAGTTGATTCTAGACTTCTTCTGTACCTCTTTGTTTGCATCAGAGCTCCTAAACCACCTGTACTACCAGCCCAAAAGGAATGACATGCTTTCTTTTTCAGCACCCAAAGGTTATGTTCTTTGTCCCAGAGGGCCGCTCTATTGGCACAGTAACTTCAACACTTTAACTTTGAAATTAAATGAAATCAGCTGGTTAGAAACACAAATGACTTAAGATAATTGCTATGCAGGAAAACACTGTTGCAACCAAGTCAGTCATTTAGGTGATGGGTCCACTTGCTAATTCTGGCTTTCACAATCAGGTAGTAAAATAAAACAAGGTAATGCAACTTCATGCCTCTTCAGCAATTTCAGGCTTTGGCACTGGCAAACCTCTGGATTTTTGTTTTCAAATCATCTTTTATCTAATTAGGATCCCCCCTTCTTCCTCATCTGTCCTTGGCAGTGCAAGTGGATTAATTTCTCTTGCTTTGACTTGCAGAAAATGAAAGCTAATTTAAATCTAAAAATTTTCTTATCTTACTTAATGGAACACTCAAGAAATCCTTCAGTTTCTCCAACCCCCATTGAACTTTAATAAACATGCCTCACTAACCAGCTGAGAGAAGACACTATCTTAGTCTACCTACTAGTGTTGTTAAAAAGGTAGGGTTTACTCTTCAGCACTTTGTCGTTAGGGATCATCCCCAGCTGGCCCATTGAGAAAATCAGTCCCCTTTATTTTGTCTCCAAAATGTGCACACACACCACACTGTTTTGTTGTGGCATTTACTTTGCCCAAGTGAAGTGTAAAATCAGTATCAGGGTCAGACACACGGCAAGAACAGCTCAGACAGGAGTAAATGCAGAGCATGGGGGGTGTTCATACACAGACAGGATTTCTTTGTTATGGCCAATGGGTTGTCCCTGCAGGGCCCTACAGTGTGCAGCGGCCTCAAGCCAACACTGTGAGGTTTGGAGTTATTGAAGGAACTGGCCCCAACAGCCAGAGAGGCAGTTGTGCAACACACAGATTCTCTGAGCACAATTAATGTTTCCAAATTCAGCGATGCCAGCAATAAATCTGCAGTAATTTGCTCACCACCTCTAACCCAACACTGCAAATAGAAGAGAACTGGTACCTATTGCTTTGCGAGGAGGCCTGAGCTGATATCCATTCGTCTCACACCAACCCACTGGAAATATATTCATTGATTCCACACTCACTATACACTCAGGGACAGGTTTCTTGGAGCCTGTTCAGTTTAGAAAAGAAAAAATTGAAACGAGTCATAAAACCCCTTATTTGGTTAACGCTTGCCGTATGTTTGTTAGTGAAGCTGCTTTGATTTATGGTGTATCTGGAACACAATAACAATCATTTATTCATCCCCTTTTTCTGACCAAATTCTTTCCTGACCTCATTTGCTTCCTCCTAAAGGCTGGAGATGGGAATTTTCCTTCCGCAGTTTAGCAGGGATGCACAGCGCATAGTAAGTGCATGCTGATGTACTTCCAATCAAGAAATGGGATTATAATGGAGAACAGCTGACACAGGCTTACTCTGTCTTAATGAAGAAACTTTCCTTCCCAGGTCTGGCCAAAGCTTGCTCAGAATGCAAGTCACTCATCTGTGAAACTGTCACAAGGCCCCGCTCAGCACTTTGCACGGTGCCTGAGCCCAACACTGACACTGCAATGCACAAATGCCATTTTTGGCTTAAATAAGCAGTGCCAGCCAAGGCAAACTGGAAACAGACAATGCAAGTGGGTTTTGATGGTGATTTCATTGAGGAAACTGTGCTTTGCTGCCCATAGTCTGCACAGAATGAGCTTGCTCCAAATACCCCTCAGGTTTGGGGATGGCACTACAAGCAACTGTAGTGATGGGTAAGCACTCCTCTCTTCTCCCAAATCAGCTTACCCTCCAGCTGAAGCCAGAGGTATGAATCTTTTAACTTGGTGACTGTAGCAATGCAAACTTCTTCAGGATCAACTGGGTTCACAGCCTCAAGTTTCATGTTCTCTTTAAATCCATGGTCAGAAGTTAACTAGGAAAAAGCCAGAATAGTTCAGTGAGACACCAGCTGTGTATCCAGGATAGGATATGAACAGCAATGAACAGGAGGAACACATAAAACCTTCAGTGCTTGAATAACACAGAACAATACTCAACACAGAGGAGATTTCAGATAATTAGTATGCTGAATACAAATAAGATAGATTAGGAACTACAATGCATTTAAGTTAAAAAAGGCTCTACAGACAGACCTAGCAAAGAGCATCCTCAAAAAATAAGGATGCTGAGGCTCACTGAAAGGATTGAGTGCATTCTCAGCAATCAGAAATTCTCTGCTGCTTGTCACCTGAGTGATAAGTCTGACAAATAGTCTGACCAGGTTCTCCATTCTATCATGTGAACTTGGAAATCCACTTTACGTATGCAAATAACATTCCTGCCTCATCTGAGTTCTGGCAGGCAGAATAGGAAGCTTTCTTTTCATTTTACATTTTTTGGATAAGTTGAATCTTGCTTTATTCACCAATATAGTTTGCATTTATTTTAATAAAAAAAATAAAAAATCCCTCAAACATAAGAATAGGTATTTATCCAGCTCTGGAGCTCTTGAATTAAAGATAAGAAATACCAGCCAGACAGAGGACTCTTCTTCCCAGAGCCACTCTGCAATGTAATTACAGGATCAATACATTATGAATTCTGGAACTAGCCTACACTGATCAACTCTTCTCAGAAAAGGGATAATAAATTCAGTGACCTGTTCTAAGATGCCACAGTTTACAAGACAGAACAAGGGCAACAAGAATTCATAGCCAGCAACACTCTCATCAAAAACTGGTAATTATTCATTCTAATTTCTCCCCCTAAGCACTGCAATAGCCCAAGTATGGTAAATGGAACTGGAAGGCAGGTGTTAATAGTACCCTTTTCCTCTTGACGAAGTATTGTGCTTTGGGGGACAGCAATACCGTCACTGAAGCAACAAAAGCCCAAAATCTTGCACGTCCTTCAGGCACTGGTTAATGTAAAATGATTATTTGGTACTAATTTAAGATGACTTTGTATTGATTGATACAATGGAATTAATTTTTCAAGCTGAAAGGATGGAAGATTGAAAGAGTACCCTTAGTAAATGAAAAGAAGGTCTATTAAAAGGCCCTATTTCCACAGCTACAGGAGCACCAACGATTGATGCTGTTCTGTGTCTCTTCCACGGACTCTTACACATCTCAATTTCACAAAACAAACACTTATTTTCAGTCTGTTTTATCACAACTGAAACATTTGGTCCACTGCTTCCCTATCTAGGAAACTTGCATGCAGATACTTCAGTTCACATTCATTTGTACTCTCTTATCTCTTCTGCCTCCTGAGTTATCTCAGGTAAGGTGTTAAGGTGCTCAAATGTGTCCAGAGGAGGGCAACAAGGTGAAAGGTGGTGAAAGGGCTGGAAGGAATGCCCTGTGAGGAACAGCTCCAGACTCTGGGTTTGTCCAGTTTGGAGAAATGGAGGATGAGGAGTGACCTCACTGCTCCCTGCAGCTTCCCAAGGGATGTGGAGAGGGAGGTGCTGATCTCCAGTGACAGGATGTGTGGGAATGGCTCTGAGCTGTGTCAGGACAGGTTCACAATTGACACTGGGCAGCACTTCTTTACTGAGAGGGTGGTCAAACACTGGAACAGGCTTCCCAGAGAGGTGCTCAAAGCTCCATCCCTGTCAGTGTTTGGCCAACATCCTTAACAGCACACTAATTTCTGGTTAGCCCTGAAGAGGGTCAGGCACTGGACGGGATAATTCATCATTGCAGGTCCTTTCCAGCTGGAATATTCTATTCTACTTGGAAAGGCAATTCAAGTAAGAAACACACAAAAGGTTCCTCTCCCTGGAATCAGGAGTGGCACTGAGGCAGCAAAGGAGATTTTCCTGCAGGAGAACCTTACCGAAGGGAAGCAGCTCTGGGGAGCCGCCTCAGCACCGCACTGTTTGAGGTAGTCGGCCCAGTCGAAGTCCTGCCCAGGGTAACCTAGGACAGCAAAGAGCCAATGGTTAGAGCTGAACAGCTGAGACTCATTTCAAACCCACCTAACACACTCAGCACTGAGATCTGTTTGGCTCACTCAGGTTTGTGAGCTGACTTAGGGCTTCAGGGAGCCATGTGAGGTCAGACCACTCCAACCTGAATCATGAATCTGCCAAGCAGACAAGGGCACCAACTGAAACATGGGAAAGCAGTTTCACCCTTTTCACAGAGTACAGATGAAATTCAGGAGAAATTTCTGCAACTGCTGTTGTGTCAGCTCTGAAACTATTTTTTTAAAACAGAGCAGTCAAAATGTGCACAATATCAACATGCTACTCTCTCAAAGACACGTTAAATACTAAGTCATTAAAGAGAGTGGTAAGATGTGCCAAGAGCCTCATCAAGCCTGATAACAGCTGTAGATCTGCACAAGTTTGAAGGGAAGTGTCTTAACAAGGAGTCCATCAGGAGACAGAGAATCCTTCCAAGAAAAATTATATTCTTCTTGGGGGAAATACTTGGCTCCCCTGTGATCTAACAAAAGGCAAATAACTGAAGGGAATGGGGCACAAAAGTGTGCTGCCATGTCAGTTTAAGGCTGGCAGTAAATCAGCAAGGACAAGTGCTGCACTTATTCCACTCCCCTTAAAGTGACACCTGTGACAAAAGTTTAAGAAATCAAACAAAATTTTAAACCCAGTGGAAGAATATAGTATTAACATGACAATCTAAAATTGTAGAAAGCCAAAGATTCCCACAAGCCTCCTTTTCGTCAGGCACCTCCTGCTCCCTCAGCTGTTCCTCACAGGACTTGGGCTCCACAGCCTTTCCCAGCTCCATTCCCTTCTCTGGACATGCTCCAGCCCCTCAATGTCTGTTTTGCAGTGAGAGGCCCAAAACGGAAGCCAGGGTTTGAGGAATGACCTCACCAGTCCAAACTCTAACTTATTCTGTGTCTCTTCCCCTCAGAAAGGGCTGAACCATAGAAGGACTTAATTATTAATTTTTCTCAGTTTTACCAGTGCCAATAGGGCTCTTGAGACCTCACACAATTCAGAATGTCCACCATGTCCAGGGGGACAAGAATAGAAACATAGAATCTTTTTCAGCTCCAGCCACATGTCTATGAAGTGAGATTTCACTTTTCACATGCAAAATTCTAGGAAATGCTGGTCAGGCAGAGACACTTTTCACACCTTATCTGAGGAAAGGCAGGACACAAACATCCTATGGTCTCTGCTCCTCTGATGTAAGGAGCAGCTAAAACAAAACATTCTGAATTGTGAGGTGGTGAAGAAGAGAGCAGAGGCCCAGGTTTTACAGTTCCACTGACATTTCCAGTTTGAGAAAATGAATAAATATTTCAGCAGAGCAGGAACACTATCCCATTCCCTTATGTCCTAAAGCAATGTTTCAACAATCCGCAACAGTGCCTGATAGGCCATTGGTAAAAAAAATAGTTCATTAACTTCTGAGTGATAAGATAGCCTAAAAATATTATAAAATGTTGGATAACAATGTTCCATTCCAACCAGAAGCAAAAATCCAATGCAAAGACTCAAGGCTTCTGATATGATGTTAATTAAGTCTGAAATCAACATTTCTTTCAGGCCTCCATTCATTCCAGTGTTCAGGTTGTTATGCATGACCAGCATCTTTAGCCATTCTCATCCTCCCAGATCCACGTTTGTGCCTGGGAAACTTCAGTTCCCCAAACTCACAGCTCCTGATTTTCAGAGCTGGATCTGTCTTGTGCTGCTACGTGCCACTGTCTTGCCCAAGTGCTGTCCTGAGCAGAGGGGTGAGCAGGAGGAGGCTGCACACACATACCTGGGGGGGGGCTGAGGTGCAGCCCGTTCTTCAGGCTCCACTGCACCGGGAAGATGCCGGCGCTGTTGACGTGACAAACGTAGCGCTGGCTGGTCGCACGCTCGGGTCTCAAGTCATCGATTTCTATCAGGAAATATTTGTCATTGTACACCTGTAGTCAGCCAAAAGAGAACCACGGGCTCTCGTGAGATGCACATTCTGATAACTTTATTAAACAGCAACATTGCCTGATGGAAACCCTTTACCTTGAAATACTGTGAGGGTTACAAAAAAATAAAATTAAAAGAATCTTTGGGATTTATAAACCAACGGACTCATCTGCATTATCCAGAAACTAACAAATATAAATAATAAAATTTAATGTCTGAGCACTTAAGGTAATCAAATGTTTTAGGGAATTTTCTCATGAAAAATGCACAGAAATCAGCATTTGTGGTCTTCCTACTATTATGTAACAAATTGCTTATTTCACAAGGCTGAACTGTGTCCCAGGATGGACTGTCACAAATAAACCCACTACATTCCTGAAGTAAATAGAAGCAGGACAAGCAAATAGCAAGAAAAGTAACATCTGATCATGTTGGAGAGTTTTCATTTCAACTTTGAAACCCCTTGTTTGGAAATCAGGCCATCTAAATGTCATATGTGCACAGTAATGACATAACCTTCACAAAATCAAAATGCCAAAAAACTATCTTCAGATGGATACTCAGATTATGAGGGATTATACCAAATTTTAAAAATCTGGGTTTAACAATTTTCATCATTGCATCTTTTGAGCTTGTATCTCTATAGAACTTTCCCCCTTCATTGAAATCCAATGGCTTCACCATCAGCAGTTGTTTTATCAGGCAGCCTGTCCCCTGAGGGAGACATACAAAACATTTCATTTGAAAACTAGCACAAGATTTTAAGATAACCAGTTAATGGTTATCCTGAGCATTTAATGGAACTCCCTGAGCATTTAAGAACAGAAGTAGCAGTAGAACTGAATCTTAGAGCAGGAGTGGTTTCAGAACCCTGGTACCTTGAGAACTGTAGCAGGAGAGATAACAAACGGAGCCATGGGGTCCACAGCTTCCAACTTCATGCCTTCAGAGAACGAGTGCACTCCAATCACAGGTTTATCCTGGAAAATGATGTGTTGCTGTGATTACCTGCCCTCCTCCATCAAAAAAGACATGTACCTCACATAAATCAACTGAAGAGGAAGAGTTTTTAAGGAGTTTTTATCAGTTCATTCCAAGAAATCAACATGTCCCAGTACCAGCAACTTCTCTAAATGAAAAGGCCAACAATGCCCCGAGACTGACAGTTTTTGATGAGTTTTAGGAAATTGTCAGAGGAAGAAGTCACAGGGACTCATTCTCCACACAGAAGCAAGACTTGATAATACAGAGTGGTCTTGTAAGTTCATAGAAATGTGTTGAGGTTTTTTCCTGTAACCTTTAGCACTGCTCATGAACTAGACTAAATGAGAACTACACAGGACTCAGTTTAACAGAAACCTGCAGAACAGGGCTCCTGCCCTAGAATTATCCATATCCTGCTCTGTAAATGACCCAACAAATTCAAGAGCAACAGCACCTCTACTTCTATTTATGGGTCCAAATGAAGCTAAGAAAAATTAACTAAGAACCTGAAGGTCTAAAACATGTGAACCATGACAACTAATGACTCATGTAACTGTGATGGGTGCATTGTCTAACTTACCAAGAATTGATATCAGTATGATTATTTTTCCTTATAATCACATTTTTACACCAGAGAGAGAAAGGAAATAAATTTTAAAAAACAACAAAACAAGGAAAGAACTTTGGGTGACTGACTTTGCTGTATTATTTCTCAGGAATATAGCATTGCCATAGTATCAGCCACAGCATTAAACTACCTTAAAAAGATCAGTAGGAACAGATGACTCCTCCTCCTGCTCTTTCACCTTCTTCAAGATCTCTTGCCAATCTGCTTCACTCCTCAAGGACCTAATGGCTTGAGGAAAAAGGGAGGGAAAGACTGAGTAGTCATTTTTCTTCCTCTTTTCCCTCAGAACATATAGCAATAAAGTTTGATTTGTGCCCCTCTTAAACTGCCAAATTTTTTTTCCCCAAGATTTCCCTTCATCAGGAAATATGTTGCATCACCAGCAAGCTCATAAGCCATCCCTTTTTATTTCTGCCACTTTTTGCCTCCTTCTTCTGATGACCTGCCCTGACACAGACATGCCTGAAAGATGTGTCTACCTGTTCCAGCCTCTGCCTCCACTTCCACTCACTTGGTCTTTCTTTTAAGGAACATTTTCATATCTTCAAACAGTATCTAAATCATTCCAGTAGGCTTGAGGGTGGCAAAAGCTCCTGCTGAGCAGTACTCCAAAACTATAAGACTTTTTCCACCCCAGGAAAACAAACATACCAAAAATAACCAAATCAGGAAGGCAATCCCTTCCTCACTTCTTTCCTTTGCACAAACAGGAGGAAAGTTTTAACAGCCAAAAGCATTTAGGAGCTTTAGAACAAGTGGGTGAAAAAGTCTTGTAGGACTATTTGTACCTTCATTTGATTAGGTACAGGACTTGTCAGATGACAGGAATTATGTGACCACTACGTGCACCCAGAAAGACAATTCAGAGCACTAAAGCAGCAGCCTCTACCCTCTGATCACCACATACAAGATCTGTGTTTTCAAGTACCTAAAGGTGGTTGCAGGCTGTATCCATGCTGAGCTGCCCAACCCACTTGGTGAAGGAAAGGGTCCAAATAGAAGAGCCACTGGTCAAATTTGTCCAAATCATCCAGGCCTTCATACCGCAACTTCAGCCTCCCACCAACATTTTCTACCACGTTGACTATCCAGGCTTCCAGGGAATCCCGGATGTTTTGCAGTTCCAGTCGGGAGCCAGGTGCGATGAGGTCCAACGGATTTTTCCCTCTGTGAAGCTACAAAAAGAATACAATGATTCTGTTCATCAGAACAAAACAAATGCCATACCTCCCCCACTTTACACACATTCTGTCTGCATAAATAAAGTATGAACACAGAAGAACAGAAATCCATGTCCCTTCCTAACTCAAGCCAGAAATGACAATGTTCAGAATTGCCGGTGTTTGTGTCAGAGCTTCTGCACTGCCTGTAGATAGAGTCACACATTTCACTTAAGTCCTCATTATCACTTTCAGAGACATTATTATTTATATATTCATGGTTTGAAGGAAACATGAATAACCTCTTTCTAAAACTGAGTCATCCAGCATACAAAGATGACTAGACAGAAACATAGAGACAGAACTGTTAGCTGTAACACAGATGTCAGAGGCATTTTCCAAAAACCATTAGGTTCTGTACTTTACAGCCAGACACCGATACAAGGTGCAGATATTGTTTTAAGTGCAGAGCAGGGGGTAAAAATTTGCTTCTTCACTAGCAAAGATGTAATGTTTAAGTGAAACAATAAAGTGACCATTAGCGAAAAATGCCCAAAAAAACCAATGCAAAGTAGAAGGAGTCAATTAAGAAAGGAGACAACATAAAACCCAGATAAATAAAGCATTATTTTCTTAGAGCTGTATGGAGGAGGAACAGAATTGGAAGAAGATTGAAACCTTAGGGAGTTGAAAAAGGTCTTTCTTTTGCCAGGATTAATGAACAACCCAAACCTGCAGCAACAGATATGTTTCAAGACAACACTATAAAAATTAAATACTGTAAATAGGAAACACTAGAGAGAGGAACTCTGGGGTCAACAACATATTACAATGCTCCCTAAACTTAAAAAGGGAATTGAACTGAGAATTCAAATAAGGTCCTCTTAATGAAGAAAGGCTAAGCCAAGACAAAACCCAGTATGCAGCCCCTCGCAGCACTTACCCCCTCCAGCAGGTTAGCAGGGGCACTGCAGGCCCCCTTCAGCACCCGCTGAAGGAACTCCTCCTGGTCAGGTATCTTGTCCTTGATACCTAATCAAGAGTGAAAGAGAAGGACTGTGATTTTTCCTGCTAGATAAAGATTATTCAGACACAGGATGTTACCACCCCCTTGCTCTGCCTAATTCAGGAAAATCTGCCACTCACCAGTAACAAAACAAAGAAACAAAACAAAACAAACTTAAAGGAAACCTCAAAGCAGTACATTTTGATGGTGATGATTAAGATAACCCCAAGCTTCTTTCATGGGATTTCAGGAAAACACAGCAGATAACCTCAGCTTGTCCCCACAGCACCAGCACCTACACATGCTCCCTGCCCAGCTGACACAGGACAACAGCACCCCTTGGCGTATTCCCCTGTTTCTGCACACAGAGCTGGTACCTTCAGGCACTTTGAGAATCTTCTTGTTCTGCTCACACCAGCCGATGGGGTGCAGGTCAGCTGTCAGGATGTCACACCAGAAGTCGGCCTTGCGGTCCTCACCGTAGCCATCGTAGCGCAGCAGCAGCAGCTGCCCGCACGTGGTGATGATGGTGGCAACCCAGTAGGTGTTCTGGTCAGACTTGACAGCAACTTCCAGCTTCATGCCAGGGGCAAAACCATTCTGCAAACTTGTATCCACCTGAAGAGGAAGAAGATCATCACAAGAGGTCCTCAGGCACCTCTCAGAAACTTTGCTGAATAACAGAGGATAATAATTTAGACAAGATCATTAGCAGAAAATCTCAAGCCAAATGCCACCCAGTCTCTTCAGAGAAACAGTTTTATCACATTATGGGACCCAAACTGGAATGCACACAGAATCAACATTAATGAAATCTTCTTTGCATTTCAGAATATCTTTTCAAGCTTAAAGCAGTACTGTGTCATTCATTTTTCTGCCCTGGGCAATACCTTTCTGCATCACTGGAAGGCTTTCCCACACACAGCTGGGCTCTCAACCTGAGCACAACTAAAGGCCAAACTCAGCGCCACAACTTTGACTTGTGTTAAACTTGTCATTCAAGGTCTTTGGACATAAAGCCAAATTAAAGCACATGCACATGCCTTAGGTAACAGTATCTGTCCCTTCCACTATGCTCCTCTAGGAAGTCACAAACCTGCACAAAGTGCAGAATAAGGATTTTTAACCTCTCTGTGCAAGAACCTAAATAACCCTATATGCAGCACTGTTACATAAATCACATGGAACGCAATCAGTGTGTATTCTTCATGCTTTGACAACAATAAAGCACCAAACACTGGGAGTGCTCTGTTTGTATGTGGGTGTGCTGTGTGCAGGTGACCAATCCGACTGCATGGGATTGAGACATGGAAATGGGACACTTAAAAGAGAAGGCAACTCCATAAGTTTCTCACATCCCTAACTTCTCCTAACTCAAACAATCCTGAAAGAGCAGATGGACCCTGTTCTGCTCTCTCTATAGAATGTTCTGATCTGTGCTTAATTCCAGGACCTCAGTCCTAATTAAAACTCTGACACGTCAATTCCCCGTTCTCAGTTGACTGTAACTGGTGTTTTCTTTCTTTTTTAAGAGGTCCCAAGTTCCATTTCCTCTTTGAACCAACTACAAGAAAGGCTTTCAGTATGATGCAGATGGAGCAGATATCTTCTGGGGTACTTATTCCCAGTTCTGTGCTGACAGTTCAGTAACTGCCATAGCTATTATAGTCTCAGCAGCCAGCACATACTGGTTTGCTAAAAATAAGAGAACTACACCAGAAATAAAAGCATATGCTTGTGTTAACTGTTCATATCCTTCAGGTTAATACTCTTCACTTAGAGAAATCTCTTCTTAAAAGCCTAATCAGCAGGACCCAATACCTGCAGGCATTTTGAAGCGGTATTATAGAGGGTGTCTCTTAAAAAAGAGACTTGTCTTGCTGAAGAGATATTCCGAAAAACTTCATGTTCTGATTCCTGAGAGAAAGGCCTCGAGCTCAAAGCGACATTTGAAGAATTGGGAAACCTGTGCTCTCCCTATACCCGATCTTTCAACAAAGCCTCACGGCAGGGAGAACAGGTTTCAGCAAAACCAAGAGCAGCAGGAGGAGCGTTCCCTGCCACCAGGTGCCTTTCCTAAGGTGTCCCGACCGTTTCCTGGGAATACCGTGTGGATGGAGCCGCTGCCCGCGCCCTCTCCTGGAAGCGCTGCCGGGCTGGGGAAGCACAGCAAACTGTGGGATTCTGCAAGGAGTCTCCCGCACCAGCCTGGCCAGCAGGGCAGGATGGGCACCCTCAGAGCCTCTGGAACAGTGGGTCTGAGAGGCAGCTGAGCCTCTCGTTGTGACTCCAACCCCCATTCCCCTTCCCATCAGGAGCTGTCCCCCAGTTTGTGCTGTGGCACAAGCCAGGCCCCGGGGAGGCGACTCAGTCCAGGGGGAGATAATGGTAAGGAACAGACAAAAAGGATAAAGGGCAAGAACCCACAGCAAATACGTGTGTTCAGATGATGCAGAACACAAACTTCTTTTTCATGTTTTAAAAGGCAGAAAGGAATTTAAAATAGCATTCAATTCTAGAGGAGATGTATTTAGACTTGGGAGCAGTAACAACACTCGCATTCATTACAGCTCCAGGCTTTTGTTAAGTTCTTTTTCCTGCTACATTTTATACCAGTCATTTTTATCTTGATATTGTTTAATTTTTAAAATGCTAACAAATTAAACATTAGAACACACTTAATTTGAGAAGTAGCTTAATTGTCCAATTCATCTTACTCATAGCAAGGCAAAACTTTCAGAATTAATATAAGCAAATATAAAAAGTCACCTCTCCCATCAGCAAGACCAGTGCTTTGCTAATACAGGCTGTGTAATCATGGATTACATTTTCTTAACCTGACCTGGACTCTCATTCTACAACACAAGATAGTTCTCACCCACAACTCATAATGGGAGCTCACTGCTTCAGTATTTAAAAAGCATCAAACTAAAACCATACAGTTACATTTAAAAATACATTTATATTAATTAATCATATATGCTCATTTGCTCTTGTGCCAATACTATTCTTCAGATCAGATTTTTCCACTCTTTTTTTGAGAGTAAAGGTTGTTAGCTCTCCTGATGGTGGATTATAAAAATATGTCATTCTTAAAGACAAGAAACTGGGACCACGGATTTGAGCTGGAGGGACCACAGTCACCAGCACAGCCACACCAGTGCAGTCACTCACCTGATGTATCCTGGAATCACACTAACCTTGTCTCAGTGCTCTCTCACAAAGACAGGCTGTCACTCTCCACTGGGAGGCAGTGAGGCTCTCTACTCCACCTTTTCCAGCACACTACCTCCCAATGGACCGCAGAAACCCCCAGCATGTGACCTTGCACTCCTGCATTTCTATTAACAGTGAGACTGATATAAATACGCTCCTCCCTCTGCCTGTCAATTCAGTGTCAGCAATAACTTCTCAGAATTTTATGCCAAGATTATTACAGAGAACATCAACACTGGTCTCCAGCCAAATTCTAAGGAGCTCTGGTACAAAATGCCCAACAGTTCCATTCTGAACGTGCAGAATCTAACAGCCTCTGTGAAGTCTGTATTTTCTGTGCATCTGTACTACTAACACAACTGACATATTTTAACAGATTATTTAATAGTCTTCATTTCTCCAGGTTACTCTTGGACTCAAAATGCTTCATGATCCTTCACAAACAGACTTCAGTCTGTTTTCCTGCTGATTTAAATTTTCTCATACAGAAAGTCATGGTATTTGGACCCAAAAGCCTGAGCACCACGGGTGTCTTCCAAGCAATGTGTCACACACAGTCACCAGTCTGGCAGTCTGGAAGGTGATTTAATTGTTGGAAGAGAAACAACAGGTTTGGACACCAGCTCTGTACAGCTCACCCTCACTGAGGACTCTGTACAAGAAGGTAGATTTCACATTCAGATCTCCCCCAATGGGACAGTGCTCTCCAGGATTTTACCAGAAAACATTTAAGATGTCCAAGGGCAAAGACAAGGGCTTATCAAGACTTCATCCTATTCATTAAGCCTAATCAACAATTATCCTAATCAGTTTTCTAACTACTACAGTCAGGTGTTTGGCAAAGCTATTATTTTCTCCTTGCCTCTTTGAGGTCTGCCATTAAAGCTTTCTTTGAGAGCAATTTGAATTCTGCTGTTCAAGAACTACTCTGATGCCTTTCTAAAGCTACTCCTCCATAGCACTTGTCCAGAAGCAATCACCAAAAGAAGAAAGAGATTGGATATTTTGAGCTTCTTGAGAAGAATCAAGCTTATCTTCTGGTGCAGAAAAGACTTTAACTCCTTAGATTTCAGTGCTTGTGGGTGGAGTTACCCTGTGCTATGTACAGAGAGCAGGACAAGAAACAATAACAAGAAGGTTAAATCCTGCATTTCTCTAGAAAATAACATGATTCTAGTTAGTCTTCCAAATCTGAGAGAAGCAACTCATGGCAAATATACCCTAAACATTTAGTGTACGAAAGAAACAATGTAGGAGATGCTAAGTGCAAACACACTCCCTTACTCACATGTTTAAAAGATCCATGAGGGGCTGCAGTTGTTCCTGTGTCTTCTAGATACTCATCCCAGTTGAATTCCATTTCTTCCACACTGGAACCAGCATCTGGAAGAGAAGCCAAACATTTCTAAATCAGTAGCTTTAGGCTACTACAAACCACAGCAAAACCCACTTCAATTCCAAATGACTGACTACACAAGTGTGCAGTGAACACATTTCGAGAAATGGACAGCACTACTTGGCCTTTCCTGGCCTTTGAACAGCACTTTGAAGCTGGACTTGGTCTGGAAAACAGTGAAATCCTGAGGATCTTGGTTTAGCACAAATTTGCTTACAATTTGTGAGAGGGAAATGTAGGGAGAAGCTCTATATTTGTATCAACAAATATGAGAGACTCAGAACTCCACACACTCTGGTCTGCTGGTGTTTTAAATTAAAAATCACCCAGGAAAGAGCAATACCACTAGAAATAGATTTGAAAAGAAAGTCTAAAACACCTTTGAAACATGACTGTGCTATTTTTAAAGTTAGATAGTATACATTTAGCTGTTCTAAAACATCAAAAGCAAAGAGAAGGATTCAGGGTAGTTCTAAAGAAAACAACTTGAGACAAAATTAAAATAAAGTCCACTCAACTTGGTCACTTTAAAAGCCTGGTTCATAAGATGTAACAGCTTCTTTAGACCAAGAAAACCTCATTATGGGATGCATTTAAAGCACAGATGTGCTAAAATCATTCAAACCACATTTCAAAGCTCACTCAGGCTGTTAGGGAAGCAAGCACCTGTAATAAGCCACACTACAGATCAGTCAAATTTTCTATTATTATTGTAGGCCTGTACCCCAGCCCTGTTCTCCCCTTCAGTTCTGGCTTGGCCCCCATCCCCGCCTCTCTCTTATTCCCATTTTCTCTGACATGCCCCCACTTTGCTAAAAAGACACCAGCACAGGTTGGATTTCAGGCCCCCTGTTTATTTCGGCAGGCAGCCAGGTGACATTTTTCCTGCAGGAACACAGTGGGATGGCCAGGGAGGGCTCCAGCCCATGCAAGCAGCATTTTTAACCTCAACACAAGGGGTTCAGGTTCAGCAACAAAACAGAGTGGCAGCGACAGCACACAAGAGCAGAGCTTTTATTTTCATTTTCAGGCTTGATTCCACCATCTGCACCATAGCTGTCCTTATGAATGAACAACAGAGCTTTCCCCCTCTCAGGACCAGGAAACCTGACACCTTGTTTATATTTGAAAACAGAGAAATCTCTGTGTATCACAAGCCCAAGGAGAGCTCAGCAAAGGTTACAGGACACAGGCATTTCCCACACCCCGTGCCTTTCCTAGGACAGGCAGTAACTGAGCTTTCAAGCAGCAGTAGTTTGAGTAGGAAACATTACACATAAAACAAAAATGAATTAATTACCACCACATGTCCTTATCAGACCCCTGACAGGCTAACAACCTGCTAAGTAAGATCTGGAACAATTCCCAGTCCTCCAATAGAAAGGAACAAATATTTGTCCAAAAGTCTGAGATACGTTAAATAGGCTAAAAACCTACAAGTCTTGAGTTAATAGGTTTGTTTTATCTTCAGACTGATGGTTAAGCTCATCTTTGACTTTTCGTTGTGACTCTAGGAATTATCACTTCCCAAAACTTAAAAATGTATATTCAGTTAGCTGTTGTTTGCTGATGACATTATCTATTTTAAAAGAGGCTCTTATCTCTGCAGAACCCAACTTTGTCTGTTTTTAACCAACCACAAGAGGTTATTTTGGCCTTTCATGAGACCAAGAGCTCAAAAGATTCAGAGCTTGAATATCACCATCACTTTTAAGGGATAATTTTTAACTTACTGAGGAAATTACCTGGAGAAATAAGGAATTTTATTTAGATTTTTTTTTAGGGAATAAAAAGTTAAAACACAGACCACAGTTGTCTGCAAATTAGGGTGGAGCTGATCAGAGCTTTGGCTGCAAACCATTCTAAGAAAAAACAATTGCATTTCAAAGTTTCGTTAAAACAGATTAAGATTTCTCAACTCATTAAAACAGAATTTTATTTTTATATGACCGTAAAAAAGCTGAAGTTCACAGCTTCACCATCAAAAGGGAACAAACATCAGCTCTGGCCAGTCAGAGTGGCCAGGAGTGAATTCTAATTTTCCTCCCACCCAGAGAAAACCAACTCACCCTTCCTACAAAAACCACCCTGCAGCAACAACCTCCCTCCACTCCAGCCCCAAAAAGCAGGTCCTGCATGGTGTGGCAGTGAGGGGATGTTCGGAGGGAAGCAGAGCAGAGCTCTGGCCGCTCTGGAAGGCAGCGGCTCCTCCGGGAATGCCGCGGGGAGCCGGGGCTGTCCCGGAGCGCTCAATGCCCGCTGCCATCAGATAACTGCCGGAGGGGCGGCTAAGCTCCTTAAATGAGCCACAGGTCACTTCACACACTGAAAGGGTCAATTAGTAACTTATGTTGCTCCTTAATTGCTACAAGGAGCTCCCAGGAAAGCCGGTTTGCCTGCTGCTCCAGTGACCCTTCGCCTTTCGCTGCGGCTGAAGCGGCTCCCGCCGGGATCAGCGGCCGCGGCTCCCCCGGCGCATCCCCGGCCCGAGCAGCGCTTCCCGCACGGCCGGGCTGCGCTCACTGCCCTGCGCCGCACAGTACCCGCAGCTCATCAGCACAGCCAAAAGCTCACTAGAAACACAGTTTTCATAGGAAAAACCAAATAAAACACCCCAACAAACCAAACCCAACCAACAAAACCACCCCACCAAAACAAAACCCAAAACAACCAAACAATAAACCACCTCCACCAAAAAACAAAACCAGACCAAAACTGAAACAAACCAACCTAAACCCCTATCCAACACTCATGGCAAATTTAATATTCTTACTCTTTTCTTTTAGGGAGTTTCCTTCAGTCAGAGGGACTTTTAAAAACTTATCCAAAAAGCGCCCACAACTTTTTCTGTTCACTCATTCACAAAAGCTGAACTCAGCTTGCCTTTACACTTTACAGAGGTTTTACAATTGAGGTGGTCATTTCCACCATTGAGTACAGCAGAGCTGGGGAACTGTCCTCCCTTTCAGAGGCTGCCCAAGCTGAGGGCTGTGCTTAGCTATGGTTTGAACCATCCTGCTTGCTGCTTCTCACAAACCTGCCACAGCAGCCCAGGTTATTTAGCACAGCTCTTTCTGGAGCAATGTGGAACAGGAAAACCTCACAAAATACAGCTCCAAGCAAAAATGCTGTATGAGGATTCATAGTGAGAGCAGTAAATTAGCTTATTAATTGTGGCATGTGGTAGGACTACATAAACAAAGAAAAACCCCCCAAAGAAGTCTCTTTTTTTTCAACATCTGAATGCAGAAACACTCGAGAAGTGCAGCAAAGGACCATCTCTCTTGGTAACACTTTCAGAGTCAGAATCCAATCACTTTTCTGGTTTTATTGGCAATACAGTGGCAGCAGAGCAAACCCTGCTTAAAACAAGCCTTTGAACTGTTCTGCTAGTATTTTTTGCAAGACCCTACTGCACAGCTCCATCCTCACAGGTTAGCAGGTCCCTGGAGACACAGGACCAGTTTAATGAAGCCACATTCCTGTGGGACCATGAGTCTGCATTAAACACCCTGATCAGTCTGAGTTCAGAATGTTCAATAAAACCTCAGACATTTACAGGAGAGGTTCTAGCTACTGTGAGATAACTTGCAAATCAGTGTGACAGATGACAACAAGTAAAACTGTATTTAATGCATTTGATTCCAAAGCACAGTTTATTCATCTAATGCTGCATGGGTGTACATATTTATGCTCTCTCATTCTCCCCATATCCTTAATTGCTACAAGCCCTAAATGAATTCAGCTTTCTCCTATGTGGAGACTTACTTCTCTGTATTAGACAGGATGACTGAGCAGCACATTAGCCCAGAGGCAAAGCACAACTTTGGCAAAGGCAAGGGAAGAAGCCTGACACAATTCCCATCTCTCTGGCTTTGCCATGCAACCAGTTTGCGTCAGAAGAACTTTCAAATCAAGCTCACATTTTCTTAAGTAAAATCTGAGAAGTGTCCTGCAGAGGTTCTGTAGAGAATATTCATCGACTTTGGAGGTGAGAAAATTCTCTGTAAGAATATCAGCAGTTTTCTAGGCACATGCATCACTTCCCATTTCTCATTACTTCTACTGGCATTATTGGGAACACTCACTCTTTCCGAATTTTATCACAAATTACATCCTGCTGCTCTCTGATACATACAGGTAGAGAAAGAATATGGAATCATACCATTTAGACTGGAGAGTGCAGTGAAATATTAAGGAAGTTAGCCCTTAAAAATATCTGAAATGGAAACAGTCTACACTAGGTTGTTCTCATCCTTGGATTTCAGCTAAATTCTCACTGCAAATAACTTTCATGCATCTTTAATGTGATTTAGTAGAAGACTGTCACATTGGACATTTAAGTACATCACAATTGAAGGTCTTGCAGACTTCAGTAAGGCTAACCCAAAGGTTTCTCACCCTGAAATGTAGATATAGTTAAATCTGATTTTAATAACAGTTAATCTTTTTCATCTCCACCAGCTGCGAGGCCATGAATAAATAAAGACAGGTTGGAATTTCAGGAGCTGAGAAAGACTGTGACAAGAATAAAAGTTGTCTTCCCCACATAGTGCAAGGGAGCATCATAACCAACAACCCTGAGCTCTGTCTGGGTTCTCGAAACCAGAGGGCCTGGATGTAAAACCAGAAAAATAGGAGAATCTCCAAAAGACGATGAAAATTATTAAGTGGATGAAAATTACACCAGACAAAGAATATGAAGGCAATGTTCCAGCAGTGGTTTGGACAGGTGTAACTCAAAAGCACTTCAGAAAATAGTATTAGAGGGCACAACAGAACCAATGCGCTTACGCTTACACAGGCATTTGCTGGGAACTATCTCTGAATGCAAGTAAAGCTCTCATCATTTATTGTTTGCTCTTCACAGCCTCCCGTACTCAACCTGGCACAAAAGGATGCTCAGGGAAATAGCTGCTGAGTAATTTCAAGCCAGTATCAAACCTTTCCTTAGCTATTCAAAAGCACAAGTGAGAGAGGACTCTGTGACCTGGTACTTTTTGAGGAAGATGGAAAAATGTCAATAAAGGTTTTAAGACTGAGGGATGTGCTATCACAACCTGTTGACACACCACTGCTGACCATGTAAAGAACTCCTCACTCTTCTTCTCCCTTCCTTACACTCTGTGACAGAAGCCTGCAGTTTCTACTAGAGAAAGAAAAAGTATTTGCATGTGCCAGGAGAAATTCTACATCCACATCCATGATGCCTTTTCTTGATTATTTGAGGATATAACATTGACAACAACTTGACTGACTTGCTGTAATTAATACTCAAGAAGCATATTTCAGCATGATAAAGAAGATGATAGCATTTTCCTAAAAAACACTATGGATTAAAATGATATTTAGTATTTCTTCAGCAACACTAACAACAATTAGATTTCCTTAAAGTAAAGGTACAAAAATTACCAATAGTGGATTGTCCTATGAGAAGAGCAGCTTGTCAGACAAGTATCAAAAGAAAGTAATACTCAGGTAAAATCCTGATCAATTGTTTACACTGATAATTACAGATGAAAATTTGCTTTAATAATAATTTAATAAACTGTAATAGGTAGGCACCTCCTCAAAGAAAAGGGACAAGCCACATCAGGCAAGACAGAGAAAATGGATGATCCCTACCCTCACAATTCCAGAACCATTTCAGGAAGCTGTTAGTATTCCCAGCCACCCCAAACTAACATTCTTCCTGGCCTGGTGTTCCAAGGTGATCCAAAACCTGAGCTGATTTATCATAAGACACCTCTCTGCAGGAGGTTAGGTATTGATATCACATGCTTATCAAAGAGAACACACCAAGGCACTTCAGGAAAACAGGACAGATTACAATGGCAGCTAACAGCCTCAGTTATCTGACTTTTTCAACCAGCAGCAAAAGCTTGCCAAAATGTTAACAAATGAACACAAGGACAGAACTAGGTATTAACCACTCTGAAAGATAAATGCCTTACAATAGTAAGTGTTAACACCACCAAGCTTTTCATAAGCCCATCTCATAGTGGTGCCACAAAAAGGAAAGTCACAGCTTCTAGAAAACTCAACCACCATGGTGGACCAGATTTTGTTTCCCTTTAAGGCAGTGATACACCCTGCTCTGATACAGAGCAGTAAAAAACACAGCCATGACAGCCCTGCAGCCAGAACAGAACCCAGAATCTGTGAGACTGGAGTTTCTCCCAGTGTACAGCACCAGACACATGCCCTGTGAGACACTCACTGCACTCATCTTTCTTCCACATTGCTAATATTTTTAGAAAAGTTGGCCAGGGAGCTGGGCTGGACTGTTACCTGCATCATATTGCTGTTCTCCATTCATCTCCACAGGAGCCCAGTGGTTGTTGCCAGCAGCCAGAAGCAGGGGAGTCCAAGGCTGTCACTGTTTGGTGGTCATGAGTTGCCTCCCGCCTTCGACAGCAGCCGGGACATTCAAGAAGAGATCCTGGAAAACACCTGAAAGGAACAACTGGTAAGAAAATCTTCCTGGGATTTTTAGCTACTTTTAAGATAGAACTCTAGAGTGGTTTGGGTTGGAAAAGAACTCGAAGATCATCTTCTTCCAATCCCCTGCCATGAGCAGGGACACCTTCCGCTGTCCCAGGTTGCTCAGGTCCCATCCCACCCAGCCTTGGACATTTCCAGGCATGGAGCAGCCACAGCTTCTCTGGGCACCCTGTGCCATGTCCTCACCACCCTCACAGCTGAGAATTCCTTCCTAATATCCAATTTACAAACCTATTCCTATCAGCAATAAAACAATTCTTTCCTGATGATGGTAGAAAATGAGTAAAAACAGGCCTAAAGCAAGACCACCAGTTCATTGGCAGTGAACCACAGGTTTTGTTTCTTTACAAAATTCTCCACTAAAGCAAAGCTGTATAGTAAGAAAGAGTGTGGGTGACATGTTTCTTTACAAATAACACACTTTGACTGACATCTTTATAGAAATCAAAGAGATGAGTGGCTATAAAACAAGAAAAAAATACATAAATACCATAAATCCAAATACATAAAATCCATAAATCCAGAAAGATTATTGGCTTGAAAACTCTAGTAAGAAAAAGGTAATTTCAAAAAGTCATTGCATTCTTGTTGAATGTCTGTGAAGTACCTGTTTTGAGATACCTGAAATAATATAGAAGACTAAAAATCAGGTTCTAAGAAACATAGGCTGTACTTCTGAAATAAACACATTTTGAATAACAATGGTTTATAAAAAGGAAGTCCTACACATTTGAAAAGTCTCTGATTTTGAGTTTTGTACAGCTACAGTGTCTATGCAGACTACCTGATAACCCTTAGAGGTACACAACACTGGTAGCTTCCTTCACACACAAATAAATCAACAAACTTGGATAGAAGATATCCAGCAGCAGTGCTCAGTCACGTAGGAAGTTCAAGTACAATCAAAACTACAGCTGACTTCAAAAATTTCATTATGTGTGAAAATAAAAATTTTTTGAGAGTAGCAGGACTTATAATTAAGAGCTCCTATTGAATGGCAGCTTAATGCCACAAAAAATCTACTGTGTAGAAGATACTAACAACTTTTATTCATTATAGCTTCACAGGAATGTGTCTGGAATGGAACTCAGCTGCCAATTTCTGCTATATGCTTCTATAACCTGCTCCACTCCAGCTCAGAAAGTCAGTGCTCAGCATGTAACTACAAGGGCACACATTAACTCCAATCCAGCTCCGCCTCTGTGAGGAAGCTACTGAGAAATTAAGCCCAGGCTCCACTCTCACTCTCCACTGGTTTTCCAGGCTCACAGGAAGGACAAAGCAGTGCAGGGTAAGGTAACTCAAGCACATGTTCCCAGACTATCCTCTCCCAAGACCTTCCTCCTACACAGACTGAGCTTCCATCTATTCCATCTTTTTAAAAGTGCTGCTGGAAGATGATGTCACTGGCACCATGCTCTGCACACAAACTAACCAACAAAACATTAATCAAAACATGCCTTGCTAATGGCCTATCCCAAGCCTATCAGCTGTCACAGTGCTAAGCCAAAACAAAGGCAATGCTGTGAGCAAAGCACATATTCCAACAAGTCTGGGGATATGCCACTGCTTTAGAATAGTGCAGCCCTGGCAAAGTATACTCAGAATTAATTGCAATTAAGCTATTTTCAGTTTATGGGATACAGCTTTCAATTAGCTTCTATAACTAAACTAAGTGATGCAACTACGCTCAATTTTTTTTTTTTTTTTTTTTTCAGAGTGAGAATATTTAGGACACTACCCTCCTCACCAAAAACCCCCAAAACAAACCCACAAAACCAAAAACCCCAAGCACCAAAGAGACTGCTGATTTAGAAAATGCCAAACACTGGCAGCTCCTGTTGAAGCTGATTGATATTCTGCCCAAGTGAAGTTGGGTTGTTGTTCAAGATTTCATAAGCAGTTGTGGTGTTTTATGTACACAAAATTCAGAGCACTTGTAATTAGCACCCACCATGGCTGCTGCTTACAGTCTGGCACCCCAAAGATTATCTTTTGATAAATCTCAAGGGAAGTGGAGCACAAGTGCTGCTGGAACAGAGCTGATTTGGAAATACTTTGGACTCTTCAGTCTCACTTCTGCATTTCAAATCTCCTTTCAGCACATGAAATATTCAGATGTTAGCAACTGGAGGCAGCATTAAAAACAGTTACAGTTCATTAAAGCCAGATGGCTCACTTGAATATGAAAAGAAATCAAACATAAGTTGGATGTTGAATTAAAGCAAATCAGCTGGTGTCTGAGGCTTAATATTATTTTGAAACAAAGGTGCACGAGACAATGGGGACACCTCTTAGGACTGGGGACAGAGCTCCAGCGAGGATCAGGTTTCAGGGAATTCCTTCATGCCAAGGCATTCAGTAAAATCTGTTTCAAACTTGTGTCCTGCATGGAGCTGCTCTCGGCACAGGCAGGAGGAAACCTGCTGCAGCTCTGCCAGTGCAGGGCTCCCCAGAGCCTGAAAACTGCAGCTCTGCTCCCAAAATTCTGCTGCTAAGGCAGCGAGGGAGGCGAAGATCCCTTCCTTTTGTTACTCTTGCAGGTGGGAGGAGAGGGGCAGGATGCCCTCCTGGTCCCTATGCCCACTCAGACATTTACTACCTGTGCTTTTTCACTTCGAGAAATGGCAATTACGCATTTCTACAGAGGGGAAAGGACACGTGCACTTCCTCTAAAGACTTTTGGTAACAATTCTCTTTTCTAGGGCTCAGAGTGGGAACGATCCTGGCGCTGCACTGGATGGGGCTCCAAACCACAGGGCACAGACCCCCCCCATTCCTAATTCCTGATGTTGCTGTGCAAAACCTACAACCTCATTTGCAGCTCCAACCTACACCTCATTTGCCTCTGCTTCTATTATTGCTGCAGAAACCAGCAATTCCCACAGCCCACAAAATAATCCACAACTCCAAGCGCTTTTTTTTCACCTTTCTCCTAATCTAAGACCACTACAGTCAATCATGAATACAGCTCTCAGCTGGCCCTTTTGCTACACAGAGATGAGATAGTGGCTCCAGGGGAAAAGGGGAGCACATCGGAATTAAGATTTGTGTGTGACTGGGTACTCACAGACCACACACCTTATCAGAGTATGAGCAGATCTAAGGTAGAAATGCAGTTGCATGGGGTTTTGCCCTAGGAGATAAGCCAGGTTGAAAACATCAGCCCTTAGGAAAACACATCTGCTACCCACTCAGAGGACAGAGACTCCACCCAGCCTGACTGGGACTAGAGACTCCTCACTGACAGAACAAAGTCAAAAATGGAGAGGACTTTCTTGGATGACAACTTAGGTTGAAGTGTTTTATTAAAAAAAAAAAAAAAATTAAATTCTACAGCACGAGAAGAAGCTAATGCAATAAACTATTTGGTTAGGAGCCCAAATATTTTAATATATTAATTTTAGGTTCAACTTACAATGTGGAGTACTTGATTCATAAACATTTTTGTGAAATGCATTCCAGGTATACTCTTAGTATATTACTCTTAGTTAAGTGCTTTCAGCATAAAAGAAGATATAGTGTGCAAATATCTCAACCAGAACCAAAATCAACGGTGCTGGAGAAAATTAATTTTCAAGCTATTCAGTGTAAGTTTCATTCACACTTTTGTAGCAATACACTTGCAGTTACAGAAATACCCAAACTCCCACAGTGGGGTCAGAACATTTCCTTAAAACAGCCCCATCCTTTTGGGGGAAAATGCCAGAGACTCCGGCTAAGCACTGCTGCCAGCTCGGTGGAAGGGTACAGCTGATTACCTGCCACAGCAGATCAGCAACCACCTCCATCAGGCACAAGGGCAGCTTTCTGCCTCCTTTGAACAAAAATCTCACCCTTGAAATCAGGGCTGAGAGAGGCAAAAGCAAACAAACATTCAGAAGAGCATCTGGTGTAAAAAATCTTTAATAGCTGTGAAGGAACTGTTTAAGATTCACAGATCAGGAGGTTTGTGCACCATCACTGCAGCTGCACCTGGATGAGCAGCTCACCAAACCCCACAGAGCTGCAGAAGTCTGTGAGACACCAGCACCAGGGTGTTTAAAGCCACCAAGTCTTTTCCCATCTCCTCTCCTCCACCTGAGGGATTTTTAAGTCCAGTGACACAGGAGCAGGGTGGGCACAAACCCAACCTCTGTCTCAGCTGCCACATGGAATATGACTCATATTTTGTCATTCAACAACCACATCAAGTCTTCTGTCAGATAGGACATTAAAAATATATTCTTGGGAAGCCAAGTATTATTGTACACACATCTATGCCCTTCCCTCCTGCTACATCCTCCTGCCATTCTCCCCGCTGGAGCCCTTGGCAGAGGTCCTATTTCACCAAGAAAGGGTCTCCAGAGTCCCATAGTTCATGCAAGCTCCTAGTTCTCCAAGCCTTTTAAAGTCAAAATAGGGTTTAAGGCCTTCCTTATAATTTTGTCTTCTCTTATTTAGTCCCTACCAGCTGGAAGCCTGGATAACATTTTCTAACTTTCAGTTGTATAAACAAAGTAAGTATTTCACAAGCCCTCCTAGTACCTGACCCCCCACAAACAGACGACAAAGTGGAAGACTTCTTACAATCTCCAATTTATGCTGAAATTCAAAATTTTCAAGCCATTTTATTTGCTGTTCTGTGACAAGGAAAAAAAAAAATCAGTTTCAGTTGTTTCTGTAGGAAAAAAAACTACCTGTCACAGAAGCCTTGTCTCAGCATTGTTGCACACTCCAAATCTTTCCAAGACCTGCAAGGCCCAGAAAGCAGACTACAGATAGGCAAAATAAAGTTTGATGCCTCTTTAACAAAGAAATAAAAATACTACCAATTTCATTAGTCACAGTGCTGAAGGAATTATCCCACCCAATGTGGAGAACAGAAACCTTTGGCTGACTTGCAGTTCTTTAAAGCATTATTTTTACACACACAAATGAAACAGCTGGCCTATAAAAAGCAGCTTATTTGCCTGCTTCTGGTAAGGATTTATCAAAGACAAACAAACCACTGAATCACCATTCATGCAGGTAGGACCACCAGCATTTCCTTTAGGTTGTCTTATATGAACAGCAAAATTCTGCTACTACTGTTGAACATGAAGATTATATATGTATATAAATACAGAAAGGGACTATCACAAGAGTTAGATTCATGGTTAAAACTTATTATAATTTCTCTCACACCTGCACTGAAATCTCTACTCACAGACCAGAACCCCCAACAACTCCCTGCTGCTCCCATTAAATCTGTTTTAGCAGAGGAGAACTCAGGTTCATCCGTTCCACTGCAACACTGAGACTCCTCAAAGAGAAGTGCATCTAAAGAACACACCCAAAGAAATTCCTGCAAGATGTAAAAGGGGAAAAGAATCTACTGTGGAGGATCCAGGCCATTGCCAATAACAGCAGGCCAGGCTTACAGAGAATTGTGAGGCCTTGGAACACGCTTCACACCTTCCACATGGAAGTAACCACAAGCAAACACCCCTGCAGAGGATGCTAAGCCAGCCCGCACCACTGCATTGCAATGCAACAACAAACTTACCATTTCTATTCCAAGGGTTTATTCAAAATAAAAGGCCTGTGTTTGTGACAGGTTCCCTGCACTGACCACCATCAGGGTGGGCAGAAGCAGCACAGGCTGCTCTGTCCACATTGAAGCAGCAAACTCCCAGTTATTGACAGGCTTTATCCCTGCTGTTCTTGGTGCACAGCCACCTCCAGGACTCAGACAGGTGTCCGAGTAATGCGCTCCCACAGCAGCATCCCAGCTGTGCTCCTGGTCCCTCCCTGCCTGCAGCACTCAAGGACAGGGTGGCTGTGTCACCAGGACAGGGCAGGGGACACCACCTGCAGCCAACGCTGCACCAGGTCCCTCACGTCAGGTTAAATACAGCAAGCGCGGCCATTACACACCCAACTGAACAGGAACCTCGCAGCAGACTGAGAGGTTACAGCCTGGCAGTCCTTTCTGCCTTGCAAATGCAGAGATGTCTCTAAATGTATATTTTATTAACATAAAAATACTTACCAGAGAAAAAGAGAATCTATTTGGTCACAAAATGAGACCAGCGCTCATACGTTTAACTCTTTCATTAGAGCTATTGTACATCACAGAAAAAAACAACAAACAATAACCTATTTAGCAAAATTTTGCTGATACCATAAATGATGTTTATCTTTTCCACTTAGATTAGGTCAATTTACGTCTGTTTTCCGATCTCGATCCCTGTCTGAAGTCCAGTGGCTTCCAGGATTTGACTCAGTGCCTGGATCTGCCAGGTAACCATCCAGGTAACACACCTAGAACTGGTTAATGAATCCTGAAACACACAGGTCCAGCTCAACAAATTACAGGATCTGACTTTACAACCTGTGCTGCACTACCCAGCCAGTAAAGCAATTTCCATGGGACTGCAGTTCAAGTCCAGGTGAGAATGTAAAAGTCACAGCTCTATTCCCAGCTAATTTAAATGCCAATGGACAGAGAGAGGACTGACTTGACAGGGGAATAACACACAACAGGGTGTCCCAAAAAGTTCCCTTATGTTTGTAAGTGGCTGCAAATAGGAGCTGTTAAATACAGTTTGTCTCTAACATTTAAGATAGTCAGGAGTTCTGTCAAGTCCTTAAGGCTTCTTTTTCTTTTTGAAATGCAAAATCTCCAGCATTATTCTGCTCTCTTCATCTACTTTCATGGCATGCAGACTATAAGCACATTGGGGGTTATGGGCCAAATAAAGAAACCAGACAGAACAGACTGCTCTGTTTTCATTGTTGATTTTTTAAATTCATGTCCTATTGCATGAATACAACTGCTTAAAGTTACAAGTTGGAAAAGAAGATGAAGGAAAAATGTGAAGTTCCTGCTGCTCCCAAATCCCAGACAACGGCCTGGCAGCTTCTTATCCTCTGTACAAAGACAAGCAACATGAACAAGCAAATATTCTACCAGTAAAATGTAGTATGATTCATGGTGAGATAAAATAGAGCATTCAGATGGAAAGACACTGACTTCCACCTCTGGATCTGAATCCCTGGTGCATGTAAGTATGGAATCCCATTGGGATATGGTGATGGGGAAAGGGATGCTGCCTGTGAGGAAGCGATAGGAGAGAGTTAATCTGCCGGCAGAGGAAGGAACCCTTTACACTCCCTTTGAGGAGCCTATCCTCTATGTGAGAGAAATGTGTTTTAAATCAAAAAATACCCTCATTGCACATACACTGAGGCAATTAACAAAGATACAAATTAATCTGTAAATGCTGGAAACATGAGAATTACTGGAGAAACCCCAGGACACCCAGTTTGGAAACTAATTTCAATCTGTAAAGGATGTCAGGACTACAGACAACATATGAAGGTCAGTGAAGTCTTCACAAAGTTACAATAAATAGCTCCCTAATGCTGCCACGAGGCTTGATTTATTCAAACAAGTCCTCACTGCTGACTCATATTCTGTGCATGTGCTATAGGAAAATCTTTGTATAAAATCTGTACATGATACTCAACTTGACTCAGCACTCAAGTCACATAAAGGGAAAAAAACTTTGCACAGTCTTCCAAATAATTTGAAAATAAACTCCTGTTTCAGAGAACCAACTAGTGGATATCATCACTACAGACAATACAACAATTAAAGAAGAAGACTGGCGGGGGAAGGAAGGTATCTTGGAAATAAGACTTTTAAGAAAAAATCCATGATATAAAACATCTTTTGTATGTAAAAGCACACACCTACTTGTTTCCTTCCTTTGTCATGACATTGAAATGGTACACAATACAGAAAAAAGCAAAATATTACACTCATTTCTCATCCACAAGCTACACTCTGAAAGGTCAACTCTCCTTTGAACCCACCACAACCACAGGACAACTCAGATTTGGGTTTAGAGATTGACTTGGTTGTTGAACTTCATGTTCCTATTTTTAAAATATTGACACATACTAGGGGAAAACAAAGGGAGTGGCACTTCATTTATATTTCTTTGCATACATGGATCATCATGCCTTCTTCCTCAGACAAACAATCCGTTAATCAAATTGCCAGTGGCAGGCTGGAGTGAAGATTAAGATGGAAAATAACTTATTTCAAAGTTTGCAGCTTTGGTATCATATAACTTCAATCCAAGTAATTTAATCTTAAATAATTTCAATTAAAAAAAAAACCAAAAAAACAAGAACCTTAATCACGGCATCTTTATTTGCTTTTATGCCCACTAATGATATTTGAACATAAGGTCTGTACAGACAGATGCAACCACAAATCAAACTGTCCAAGAGACAGAAAACCCATTTTAACAAGCAGTGACACTAAAAAAAAAATCCTCCATGATTGCAAATAAAAGCTGCAGAAGCAAATAGGACACAGTTTTAGGAAAAGCAGTCATCACAACAAATCAAGCTGAATCAAAACAGACTAAGAACTCATGATTTTCCTTACAAAGAAATTAACTTATTCCTGAGTGGCCAGCACAAGGCACAGAAGAGGCAAACAGCGAAAGCTTGTGCCTGCAGAAGTCTTTGGAAAGTGTCATCCAAGCTCATTTTCCCTAACAAGGATGCTGTGGTACCTACCAGCAAGAAGATTAACAGGAAAAAGGACTCTAAAAGGAGACAACCACACCCAACACACACTGACCACACTCTACAAAGCCACCTTATCATTGAGGCTGTCAGTTCTCAGGTCTTGCTTTCTGAAATGCTGAGAAGCAGTTCTTCATTTCAGATTAAACCTGAATAAATGAGACTACAAGCTTTGGAGAGTCAGGACTCTGGGAGGCCTGCTTTGTCATTTTCTTCACAAACCCATGTTTCAGAGTCCAGCACGGCTTCAGGAACTTGTGTGCCTCAAATTTTTATTGTCATGGCTTAATCTTGCTGTTTCATTACCGTGCAAGGCAAGTCTGATTACCAGAGCAGCCCTGGAACATTCCCAAATAGCTCTGCAGGCAGCAGGTGCCAGCACCAGCACAGCATCTGCAGAGGGGGAGAGCAAGCCCTGCTCTGCCAGCCTGGGGACAAGGAGCACTGAGGGAGGACATCCCTTCCTCCTCTTCCTTGCAGCTCCTGCAACCTGGGGCTCACCCATCCCTCCCAAAGTCCTCCCCCAGCACTGCAAAGAAACACCAGAAGTACAGAAAATTAAACAGCAGCAGGTTTCACCTTGTCTGTAAGGATATGTTCTGTTCTCCTCACCAGCAGACCAGCTCAATCCAATGCATGTCACCTATATACCATCAAATGTTAATTCTTGCCAGGACTACAGTGATTTCCTACTCACAGGCACTCCCCAGTTTAAAAGTCAAAACATGACTGTCAATTATCATCCAAAAATTGAGGGGGAAGCCAAAAACAAAACTATGATTCTACCATGCACGGATGCCATTGGGGAATGCATCTCAAAGCCTGTGTCTCTCTGCTTGAGTCTCCAAATGTGAACATAAGAATTTCTAATTCCATTTTTATTAAATTGAATCACTTGCCATCTCAACCACTGAGTAAAAATTATCACCTCAAGTCAGAAATCCTAAATGAAGCAAAATTCAACTTCCTACAATGCATATTTAAAGATCCCTTATAAAAATAAGTGCTGAGAGCAGGTTATCCTACATCCTAAGTTCCACCAGTTGTACAAGAAAAAGCCCTCTGCAGCCTGGGTTCAACAGATCTTTACTTTGATCCCCAACCTGTTTCATGGGTCTCCTGTGCACTCTTGAACACCTCCTGTGCTGTTACCATGAGATGCATTCTGACCTGAGCTGCTCCGTATCTTCCAAAGATAGTGTCACTGATGAGGAAGTCTTGAGTATAATCACCTCAAACTAATCTAATCTAAGTCACTTTAGGACTGATTCCACAAGATCCACTAGCCCAGTGCAGGATCTATCACTCCCATGTGAGACACGATAAAACTGCAGAGGAGGTTATGTGATTTCCCTGCAGGTGCAGGAAAGCCCGTGGCAGAAGTAGGATCAGGAGCAGCCCGAGGTGTGACTGTGTGAGCTGCTCAAGTGCAGCATCTGGCAGATACTGCTGGGGCTTTGGAGTGTAACAGCAAAAATAAGTGTATTTTCCCTGATGGTGACAAATACGAGTTTACTGACACCACTCAAATGCTGAAAGCAAAGCCAGTGATACTGAATAACTAGACAGAAATATCTGAATTATTTAGCACACAGTGCAGAGGCACCAAACAAGCCAAAGCATGATCTGACCAAGAAAAGAACAAGGAAAAAAAGCCCCCAACGGCTATTAGTTTCCCGCTGGAGAGAAGGAACAGCTGACTGCGGGATTAAGACAGCAGCCATGGCAGAGAGGAGGGTGAGACTGCATGGGTAGGGATGGTGACAGGCAGCACTGCTGCTTTTTGATTGCCAAATACTACATTGACTAAGCTGCAACATGAGATAACATCCCCAGACTTTTTTTTTTTCCCTTTTTCTCTTGGACAATCTTCCTGAAACACTGTCTGAAATCCTGAAGTATTCCTTGGCTAATATCAGAAAGGAATGGAAAATCCACATTTCAACCACTCCTTTTAATAATCCTGTAGAGAAAATCCTGACCAACTGATCACAGCTAATATTTCTTCCTCATTTAACTTCCAAAACTCTGTCTCCTGCAAATGACATTTTATTTATAGCAGTGGTATTTGCTGTATAACTGATTGGGGAAGGCTGTAAATGAGCATCATTGCATATATATGGAAAACAATGATAAAGCAGTCATCAAAAAGCTACAGAACATTTAAATATTCAAATAAGGCAATCTGCATAACCCCCCACCTGAATTTTAATTTTACAAAACTTATTTCATACCTTTGTGCCACAGATGATCTGTGCAAGCTAATTCTTTTCCACAGAAAAAATGGCACCTTTCACTTTTAGATGTGTCCAAGTGATACTAATTTTAATTCTTGGAGTGAAGGGTAAAGGAGCCTTTGCCATAGGAGGACAGGTTATTTTTAAAGTCTAAGTGCTCAAGGCATAGAAGGCAAAGGTGAAGATGCTGATGAGCCACAGGAAGATTGCAGTGGCAGTGAACTGCATCGAGACTCCTCACCCTCCAAGCAAAACAAGGTTATAACTTGCAGCTCTCTAAAATGGGAGCCATCAAAATAGGAAGGAGAGAAAAACAGTGCTGTGAGGTAAGGCAGACAGAGACAACAGCAAATCAGCCTTTATAGTGAAGCTAGGACTTCCAAGGGAAAAAGAGGATCAACTTGTGGGAGACCCCATAAAGAAGCAGCTTTTACCAAGCAGGTCAAAAAGATGTAATCACAAACAGGGAGGTTAAATTAACACCTGCCAGCTCTGGAGCTGGGATCACTCAGATCACTTTACTTAGAAAACACAAAACCCAAACGCAATGCTCTTGCAGCCTTGCAGTGCTGAAGTCAGAACATTCCAAAACTGTACCTTTGCACTTCAGATGCTGCAAATGTAACAGGTAAGGGAGATCAGGAGCTTTTCTTATTCAAACCTTACTCTGAGATCTTGAACGAGGCAGATTTTAAACACTTTTTCTTTCCATGGGCTTTTAAACATTATCTTATACATGGGGTCACACAGTGGTACCAATTACTTTTTTAGCATTTTTGATTGTGGAGTTCTTTTTTTTTATTTGATTCTACTGCCTTAGAAATAGCACTGTTACATCCTTAGTGCTGCTTGGATTATAAACAGCAAACACCAGAATATTCCTCAGACAAGAAGATCACTTTTAGCATCACTCAATTCCCTGACCACAGACACATTAGATCATACATATTTAAAGAAGTACCATGCCTGAAAAACTTAAATTTGATAAGAAAAGCCTCAAGAAGGAAAGGGTGTCAGGCTCCTTTTAGGCTCTTCCTCCTGGTACACACACAGCTGGGGAGAGGGGGAGAGAGGGAAAGGAGGAAAAGAGGGGGTCAGTAAAAGCAATCACTGCAGTTTTGCCATCAGGATCAGAGAAACTAAGGGGAAAAGGAAGAGTAAACACCTAGAAAACGGCCAGTTGCTTCAGAAACAAAATTTCCTCCTTTAAACATTAACCAGTTAGTCCAGAGATTTCTGTGAAGAAGTTGGCGACCAAGCTCACCAACACTTCAGCAAAAGACTTGGTAATTTATTTTACCTACACCACAGTGGTGTAGCAAATATCTTCTACATTTAAAATTCCTGTCCTGTAAGTCCAACTTATTTATACCTCAGGGTTACAGTCATTATTTCCTAGATCTAAAATCAGGAAAAAATAAAATCAAATTAAGATAAAAGTTGTCCATACAGGTCTCATTCTGTCAAACTCTTTGCAAAAACAAAGAGCTAACTAAAAACTCTTGCTCTTCATCACACACTAGCAACCCCAGGTCCACATAAACAGTTTCTTTCATGACTAGCCTTTTTTCCCTTCAGCCAAACAAATCCATCGCATCATCCTCTGTGATGTGAGAAAAGGCTCTGAGAACAATGTCCCAAAGAGCTTACTCATTTTCTGCATCCATGAACTCTACAGCATTCATTACTACAATAAACACTGTAAATATTTCTCACAGCTTCTGAAATTGCCAGCTTTCAATGATTTTTACTCTTATCTTTTACTTTCCACACTCTGTCTTCTCTACATGATGGTACAAAACCCCACAAATGCTGCTACCAAAATTACTGCATTATTTAAATAACAACCAAGCTAAATTTCATTGACATTAATTACAAGTTGGTTCATTAGAATGCCAGTTGCTGTGATAAAAAACAGTTACTGAGAAGGAAAAAAAAAAACAACTGCCTGTTTTTAGCCTAAATTTGTTATATGCATTGTGGCTTTATGCTGGCTTAGGGCAATTCCAGGAGCCTGGAGATGTGCTCAGTGCCATTCCTGCTTCCAGTGCTCAAAAAGGACAGCTTCTGAAGGGGAGAGAGGGGGAAGAGACTTTGCCTCTTAGAACCCAGCATGAGAGAGAAAAATAGAACAAATGTAAATTTTTTAGAGCTGTCTTTTTCTTCTCCTAAATTTTATTTCAGTCCAGCACTCATGGACAGTTTAGATTTTTGGTGAGTTAGAGGAAGTGGAAAAGCAGAGCTGTCTCAGGCTTCTGATTCCAACTACTCTGACACTAAAAGGGGCCTTGTGCAATCGCTTTGCTCACCTCCATACCTGGATTCAGTGAAGAAATGGTGGAAATCCCAATGACCCTGGGCCTGCACCACAAAAATCTTCCGCAAGTACCACGCCTCCACAAACAAGTGAGCAACAGTGAAGAGAGCAAAAATCAAAGCACTAACAGTAAATGTCCAAATAAGTTCTTGCCTCAACATGTGCTAAGAGAACCTTTGATGTTAAAGAAAGAGGAGGAACCTGAAAGAAGAGGTCAGGCTTTTCTTGAGAATAACAGCTCCTCAGGGCTCAGCCTCAACAAGGAAACCTACCTTCAAATGTTTGTTTCCAGACCTCACCACTTACATGTTTTTAAAAGATGTGTGAACATTCTCTATAACTTGTCTGTAGTTCCACTCATAACTTAAGCAAAATAAGGCTGCACTGGTCTGAAGAAGGTAGTTCCACACCCACTCATTCATCCCTACCCCACATTAAATTTCCACTGAAACCAACTCACACAGCAAAGCCAAAGAGGAGACCGTGTCTAGGCTAAACCTTTATTTATAAGATTTATAAACAACTACTACCCCCTTCATCTTCCTGATCAGGTACAGTATTCAATTCCAACAGCAGAGATGAATGAAACTTCCAGTCTTATTTATAATCCTGTCAGTGTCCCATCATCCTGGCTGTGACACAGTGTGCTTTGACTCCACAGAGGCTCCATTCTGACAGAGCACAGGAAATATCCAAGCACAGACCAGAAACTATGGAGCTCGAGTAAGAAAATCTTTTCTAGATTCACCTGAATGCCCCAGGTTCTCAAGCAGGCATTAACTGGCAACATCAGCACTGGCAGCATTCAGCACACAGGTCAGGGACTGTGTTTTTGAGAAGGGATGTGCAGCAGAGGCTCGAGCACGAGCTTGTCCTGCAGCCACAGAGCAGGGCTCACTCAGGTGCCTGCCACAGAACAGCACAGCAGTCTGGCACTATTCTGTGGCTCTCACATTTTGGAAATCTCCCCAGGCATTGTGCCAGAAGAAGCCAGGGGAAGACAGCTCTGTCATCTAGGACTTGGCTGATTGATGCAGCTTGACTTTGGAGCTACACAGCAGCTTTCAGTGAGTTTTGAAACACAAAACAGGAGTCTGGATTATACTTTCAGGTTAGCTGCACTTACAGCAGCAATTGATTTCTCTGGGTATCAGTCACAAATAAGCCTTGAAACCCTTTCCCCCCTTCTTCTACCTGTTTGCTCTCAATGCTTTCCACCCACCAGAGCATCACCCACTCGCTCCAGAGGTTCTGTGCTATGAACAGGACAGCAGTGCTCTCACAGCTCTAGGAGATCTACACACCACCGTTCTCAAAAATAGCAATTCACAACCAGCACAAGGGAATTCAGCCTTGTCATATAAGTTAAATGTTGGTATTTAACAAGCTCCACATATTCAGTCATTGGATGGTTACATACACAAAGCTGACCTGTTTTATTTAAATTATATTTTAGTTATCCTAAGGACAAAATTCCATGGTGCACTTTCACTTTTTTTAATCCACAAACTTGCAGAACTGAGACACATCTGTGGGATCAGTCTCCTGAAAGCTGGTTCTGATGAGAGAACCATTATGCCCAGATTGTCTGAAATGAGCACAGCCATGCAAAGATTATAATTTATCAGCTAAATTGTATCACTGTGCCATTTCACTATGCATTAAATAAGCTGTCCTCCATAAGCTAAAAAAAATAAGAAAAAATAAAACCTCACCTTCTTTCAGCTAAAAAAAGAACCACAGGAAACACAAGCATACAGCGACCAAAAAAATTAAATCAGGATTTCTATATAGATGGTTGCTACCTCTGCTTCCCCTACACCAGCAGTACTGCCAAGGACTTGGAGGGGCCATGTCCATCAACATTCATCAGTACTTGATTAATTGCTCCTGACCAGTTTCCCACTCAGTGCTGAACATGAGATGACTTTATCTGTGCTGATATTTGAAGTACACACAACTATACCCAACATTCAGACATGTTATATGAGCTCACTTAACCAGCATAAGTAACATGGTTTGCACATCACTGCCTGGATCCTTCCCACAGGACAACCTGAGGAAGGAAACCCCTCTATCCAGCCCTTTGGACCAGGAGATGCAGGTTTTCCCAGGGAAGCTCCAGCATTACCCTCCAAGTGCATCCTTTATTAGTTAATGGAAGGCCAAGCATGGGGAACTTCATCGTTTTAGTCTGGTAAGGAATTCTACAGGCAGACTAACAGTTAATGAAATAAGCATCTATTATTGCACTAACACTGAACTTGTATACTTTAGAGAAGACTGAAGCTATTTTACTCAATAGCAGCTGTGTTTACACTATAGCACAGTCTGGTACCTCTGAAACTCAAGTGAACTTATATCTGACAGTAACTGTGCTGGTTCCAAGGGAAAAAAAAAACCTGTTAAGAGGAGAAACGTGCTTCAGCTTCTTGTGTCAAACGAGAATCTTTACTTCAGCAGCTGCTTTTAAATGTACAACTTCATTTACCATAGACCAAGAGTACAAACTGAACCCCAAGTACAGGGAAAACAGTAGCTTCATTTATACATTTATATATGTTTCATTTACTTATATATGAAAATTCATCTGTGCTCACCAGATCAAACTTTTAAGGTACATAAATACATTTTGATCAATATGAAAGACAGCTTACAGTTTAGACTGTGAGCTGCATCCTTCAGTGACTGTCAAGAACATAGCACCTGTACTCCAGCTTTCTCCAGATGAAAAAAATGTCCATTGTCAAGATAATTCAGTGTTACTTATTAATGATTTAAGTGAGTGGTTATCTTCCTTTTTCCTCTTAGCACTCACTGAACAGAATGGAAAATAACACTTTTATCTAGAACTATCAAAAGCCTCAGACATCTATCCTACACAATGCAGCCAGCTGGACCCAATCTGTGAAACTCCTTGCTCAGAAAAGGAAGTATCTCCTTGCTTTTACCTGAAAACCAGTGTTTATGTTACAATGATGATGCCAGATCCATCACAAGAGTACCACCACAGAGCTAAAGCCCCAGGTGGGGAATGCCATCAGCTTCTAAGCATCATCTGTGAGCCTTCTGCTCTGACTAAGCAGAAAAACCATTTGGCACAGCCACCAGGGCTCTGACCCTGCCACCTGGCTCCTGGCACAAACAGTTGTTCAATCTTAGAAAATCGACCCTTCAGCCTGGTCATTTCACGCCTTGCTCAGGATAATATAATGTCATTTTGTGGGTTTTACTTAATAGTTCTTCTTGGGCAATCGCTCTTTAATTTTAATTGGGGCTTACTCTATTTGCCTTTGGTTTATGGTGCCAGACCTGTTTTGGACTGACAAATAAAGACTTTTCCCCTGAGCTTAGAGTAACACAGGTAGAACAGATCTAAAGGGCAGCAAATTCTAAGTTTAGAGGTCTCCACTGCCCAGCACATTGTGTTACCTTGCTGCCTCTAGAGTGCAGCAAGAGGACGGCTGCCTGCTGCTGCAGCTGAGCTCTGGAGAAGGGAATGTGATCCCAACCTTCCTGCTGTGCCCTGCATCCCTAGCACTCCTCCTCTAAAAGCAAGGCAGTGAACTCCAGTGCATCAATCAGTTTGCCTGCCCAGTCCTGGCTTTCTTCTAAGCCAGCAGAGACAAAGGAACAGAAATTAGAAAGATCTGAAAGTGCTACATCTAAATACAGAGGGATGCAGTTCTCTCACTCATATAGGGGAAAACACAGTGAGAAAAATGAGGAAATAGGGAATTTATGGCTGGCTTTTTCCTCAGGCTGGCTGTTTCTAGCTACTTTCACTGCTGTAAGGCTGATCAGAAAAGCTTTCCCAAAAGGCCAGTGCCTTCCTAGGAGGCAGCTGGAGATTAAAGATGCTAAAGCCAAATGCTGCTCAGGAGTTGAAGATAAAATTCAGAGCTGCTCTTAAGTTTCCTGCCTTCCCTGCTCCAGAGCCAGTTCATTATTGTCACCACAAACACAAATAAAACCCAGCAAGTGGTGGCAATGCCAGCTCTGTAGCACCATTGATGCTGACCCATGAGTGGCTTCCACTGAACTGATCCAGGAGCCAGAGACAATGAAGAGCAATCAGGAGGTGGCATCCAGCACTGCCACACAACTGCTCAGGCAACATGCAATCTTCTCATTCTTTTGATCAGAATTACTGAAAGTGTTATGGGTTCTGGTTTCAGTTGTCACTGAACACAGATGAGGTGGATTTGCTCAGCAATGCTGTGTGACACTGGGTGTGCTCTGGATTTGAGAGAACACACACTGGCTCTCTGCCTCTGTGCTCAGTACCTTTTCATTTAATGCAAAACCCCAAGTTAAATTTTTCATAGCCGATGCATTTATAGTCACTTCAGACAGAGATCACATCATTACCATCTATTACCGAGAATTTGTAAGTACCCAAAAGGCACATAAATGACAGCATCTTTAGAAACATCCTGATCTTAAACAGATGCCTACAAAAAAATACCCCAAAACAATTCTGTTATAGTGATTCTTAGTCATCACTGTAGCACAGCCTCTAATACTTTGCTATGAAGAAATTGTAGGCATAGGACACTCAAAATTAGTTTCCACAATTTATGGCAGCACTGATGTTAAAGACAATAATTGCAACAGGAATAAATAAAGTGAAAGTTAAGTTAAATGTCATGAGGGCTTATTAATTTATAATGTAACCAAATTAATCCACTATCAGTATCTAAAGAAAAACTACTGAAATCAAGTGTTCTTGGGAAGTTGTTAAGAGGAAATTAGAAATTTGGTTTAGTCTTCACTGCCACTTCACTGTTTTACACTCACACTCCAGATCTCCTGTTTTAAACAGTAAAGCTGAAAATAACCTCCTACTTTTACCAGCATGTGCTTTTTGTTCTCTGATGCACCAAGCTAAAGACTTAATATGGGAGTGCTGTCTGCAGACAGCAAAACAACATCTGGCAGCTTTCTGAGGATCCTGTTTGAAGTGACTCCTCACACTGCGAACTGCACAGGAAATCAGACCTGGGTAATGCCCCAGGTACGATCCAAGTCTTCACATCAAATTTCTACTTACCAGAGATTCAGACTCCTATTCTAAATTGCTGAGCTACTGTATCAGGTGTCCCAAGAGGGGACAGGTGCTTCTCCCTGTTTTTTTTTGTACTTGTACTTCACAACAGCTTCTCCTTGTAACACAAACAGAGCTGGAGAATTCAGCTCAGGTGTGCTGGGGCATGTGGAACTTGTGTGATAATACCTGAAATTATATTGCTGTACAAACACCACTGTGCTTTGCAGTGCTAACCTTTTAGTAAAAAAAGGTTGCAAAGAGACAGTATTTAGGGTGATTTTTAAGAGGGAAGACTAATGAAGATTAAAGTAATTTTGAAAGCATCTCCATCAGCAGACCCCCATAGCCAAAGCTAAACCAGACAGGTCACTTCTGTCACTGAGTGAATGAGACTGTGCAGAAGAAGTCCCAGTAGCATGACATCATGATGATGTGATGTCACACAGGAAATCAAAATTTAATCAAAACTTGGAGGAATTGCAGATCTTGGGTTTGTCAAAACAACCACATTTCAGCACAGCTTAAAACATGTGGAACATGTCAGCACTTCCTAGAAATCCACTATAGCTATTCACATCACACCTTCCTTATTCAAAATTTCTACCCAATTTTTCTACATAAGCTCCAGGGAGCACTTATTCCAACAGCAAGCTCAGACTGTCACCTCAGTTATTCAAAAGTATTAACTTATGAACCTTAAAATGTTTACTAAATTATTAAAACATATTTATCAACAGCTTTGCCTTAGATATCAGATTAAACAAAACCTAATATCTAGCTTTTCACCTGCTCAGTGAAATACCTTTCAGCTTTATATACACAATAAAATGACAACATCGGAGAAACAGATGACGTAAATTTAGGAGGAGAACCAGACATCATCAAAAGAACAGGAAAATTCACGGTTAAGGAGAAACTGGAATCAAGGGGAGACAGAAATTTTGCACAGCACACAAGTTTTCCCACACTCTTAATCAGTCACGGTCAAGCAGCTGAAAAGGCCACCTGACACGTTTATGTGGAGAGAACTGGATGGCTCAGGGGATTTGCAAGACATTAAAGCTCACCTAGAACTGCTCCCCAGTTTGATCAGTGTAAGTATCTCACTTGGGCACTCAGTGCAGGTTGGGAGAGCTCCCTGCTGCTGTGTGAGCTGGGGTGAGCACAGATAAGGTGTGAGAAGGAACCTGGTACTAAAGCAGTCCTGGTGGAGGCAGAGGAAGCCCTGCAGGTGAGGCAGCCCCAGGCTGGCAGCACGAGGGCAGCTCAAGCTGGGAGGTCAAAAGCCACTGATGGTGTCTGTACAATATCATAGAGCAAGGCAGACACCACAGGGCAGCAACAACAGCTCCCTGCATCCTTCATCCTGGCCAGAAATGGGCTCAGCTTACAGGATAAACAACTCCTTTCTGCTCTAACTAGAAGAGACAAATGGGTTTGCTGCAGTTACATGTGCAATGACTGAAAAGCTGCAGCAGCCAAAACCAGGAACTTTTAAAAATGTTTTTTCTATTCTGGTCTCTCAAAGAAAAGATTGTTATGGAAAGTCTTCAAGCAACAAAGAACCGACAGATATCAAAAATGGATCAATACATTTTGTGTATGACATGCACATTAAACCAAGGCCACCCCATTCCAGGCTGTCTCACTCTGGCAGCCTGTTATTTCTGGGACATATTGTGAACTCCAGTCCTTCCATGCACTGGTGCCTGCCCTTCCCTTCATCAAGACTCAAACTCTTTCCTCCAGCCACAGTATTCACTGTAACACTCTTCATCTTGTGCCCAAAATCATCCTGATAGCATGAACGAGCAAACATGAATTCTCTATTTTCCTCATGTCATTTCGTATAATTTTTAAGGGTTTCTTGTATTTGGGTAGATACTATCTTGTTTCTATTCTAACACAATATTCTATTTCAGTTCTTAAAACCTGATAGGCAACCCACAAAAAAACAGAAGGCACATTACACCTCTTATCTACTGCAACTCTGAACTAATGTTACTGCAAAATTTGTACTATTTTCATGACAGGAGAAATGGTTTCAGCCTTTTTATTTATATAAAGTCTGCAAAGGCTTTGTAATTCTGCAGGGGAGAGTGTGGTAAAAGGAGAAAGAGGTAAATTAGTAAAGGTTTGGTTTTCCAATATTAATCTATCTAGCATGAATATAGTGTCCGAATTGATGAGAAGAATTTTAGTCTAAGCTCAATCTACCTTTCACATAGCAGTTAAATATATAACGAAAAATTAGCAGCAAACATCAGTTATCAGTATAGCTTCCTACAGAGAACTGTCAAAATTATCTTTTTAGGCTTACAATCATTTATAAAACTGATTATTGTGATAAAATCAGGCTAATGAACAGCAATATATGAAGTCTTATTGACCAATGTAAGAGAATAACAACAGAGAGAAGTTTAAATAAAGTTCAAGGTAAGACAATCTTGGTACAAGTTCTTGGTTTACAGTTGATTGGTTATTGAAAGACACAGGATGAGTCACAAAGATCACTCTGTATCTGCAGCAGAGTTTAAGCTTTACAGTTTATACATTTTTTTATTTTTTTTCTAATTTTCCAAATCACCCTCCTCAAGTTTTTCAGGAGGATGAACTAACACTAGGTTCCCTTTCCATTAAATTCCACTTGCGTCCCTGAAGCAAACTTTAGACAACAGAGAAAGAAAAAGATCCTACAAATGTGGGGACTCTGGTAACTTTGTATTTGGAGCGTGGAAATGGTTCGGGCTGTTGGCAGAGAAGGCATTTTATCAGCAAGTCAGCAAAGCAAGAGCATCTACAGCCTGCAAGCACACGGGAATGCCTCATGCATCTCCTTGTACATGGCTTGTGATGAATAAGAAAACAAAACCACTGCAAAGACAATAATAATTAGAGTTCAGAATTAACAGCTGCCCATCAAAACTGGGAAGATAGAAACATGTGCAAAAGGTATGACAGAGTGTGGGTGCCTTATTACAAAAATAATAAACCAAAAACACCCTACCCGTATAGAAGTGGCAACAGTAAAAAAGGAAAATTCCTGTTGTTGGGGAAGAGAGCCACCTGTGGACATGTACAACTGCCCTGTACTTAATCTGTTCTGTAAATCATTCTCTGCACTTCTTTGGCACCTACAGCAGGTGAAAACTGCTGAGTCCTTTAACTCTTTGTGAGGAAGCATCAGAAAAGTCTAGAATATATTTGCTCAACATGACATTATGCTATAGCAACTCTTAAAACAATCCACAAAGACCTTCAACATTCAGATTATATGAGACCTACTAAAAGCAGAAAAGTTTGTTATGTATTTCATTTTTTAAGTCTCTACCTTTCCCCTGATATGGTTTTCTACCAACACTCAAACTTCTCCCCAGGATATTTCATGAAATACACGTAAGTCACTGTTACAGTCTCCAAGACCCAAACATCTACAGTGCAGTTGCATCATTCATTCAGTCCATCCCAAAACTGGGTTTAGATACCATAAAGACCTTCCCTGCAATCCCAGCTCCACTCCAGGGCAACACCAGCACACTGCCAGCAGCTAATTATCGAACCCATCAGAGATGAGGCTCCTCAAAGGACTACAGCCACTTAAAGGCATTTAAAAGCTGCTGTGAAACTTTTAATGCAAGACACGTTTGGCAAAGGCCAGTTTCAGATTGAAGCCCAGAACTTCAGTCTGACACAGCTGCCAGGAAACACGTCCTGAGGGAAGGATCCGAGTCACACACAGTGTTTCAATTCAGGAAAAACACTATCAACACGTTTAGGTTTCTGCATTTCTATCTCCCAGCAGATCAGGAGAAAACAAGCAAGCTCATCTCTTGCAGAAACAGGTTTTCCACTGACTTTTTCTGAAAGGATTGTGATTTTTTTTTTATGGATTCAAAATGCAAATGCACTGGTTGCAGCCTGAATTCAGGAACCTGTTCTCTGAGCAGTGATTACACACTTGCTCTCTCCAGCTGAAAAGCACAGCTGCTTTTAGTTTCTGATTGCATATCTTCTAATTATTAGTTTTATCAAAGGAACTAAATTGATGGGACAAGCTATTTTTACAAAAGCAGACAAACGTAAAGGTATTCCAGGTAAAAGATGAATAGAGGCAAGAATGGTTTTTGTCTAAGAAACCTCATAACAAAACTTACATTTTTTTTCTTACATTAAAGTTGACTCAAGCAGTCTTTCTTTAAGCTTACACACAATATTTAGGCAGAGAACAAGACATGCACATCAACTGCTATAAGAAATGCATGCTTTCTTTACAATAATTCTAAATATCCCCTTAACAGAGAAATCTTTTTGCAGAAAATAATTTATGAAGTAATGCCGCTAATATTTTATCACGCTATCAGTATTAAATAATCCAAGGAAATGGTAATACCTAACACTAGAGTACTGGGAAAGAGATGAGTTTCTGAATGGTATTAAGAGCATAAGAGAAGAGCATTCAAAAGACATTCTGAAACCTCTTGAGTGTCAACTTCACGTTCAACCCTGATCCCTATACTTATCTTCATTTTTCTTTTTCCAGCTCCCTCCCACCTTTCCTTCCTCACAGCTTCTTCCTCTCCATCAAATCGGCCATCATCCCTGTTTGTGAAATGAAACCAGCTGCAGTTTCTGAAGGAATGAGGTCTGAAGATGGACAGCCTGTCAACTTCAATTACTCATGAACACCTACGGGCTCTCCTTTCTGACCCAGCTGCAGAGCAGGTCAGCTTGTACGAGTACCTCACCCTGCTATAGACAGGACCAGAATATTTCTGTCATAAAAGCCAGTCCTGATAAAGAAATGCTTTAACTCCAGCCAGGGAATACCTCACTACCAAGAAGATAGGTGGTCTAACCCAACTCCTCCATTAGCATAAGACCAAGATGCTAATTAGCAGAGGAGCAGCGCAGCAGAGCAGATGTGTATTTACTACAGTGCCGCATTAGCGCTCGGCACGAAACTCCAGAGAGCTTTTTTGAGTTCCCAGACTAATGTGGACCTCGGGCTGTACATCCTACCATAGGTTTTAGGCACTGGATCACACTTCAGCGGGAGTTGGACTCCAAATGCTCTGAGAATCCAGGTCCAACTGCTAAACTTTGGGAATCGAGTGCTGGATTGGATGTAAGAGGGGAGAAAGAGCTGTCCCTGGGCTGCCTGCAGCACTCGGGCTGACAGGACAAGTGCTGGTAGCGTGAGAAGAAAGGAGAAGCAGCACTTCATTTCAGCCCTTTTCTATTTTTTTTCCCAAGAAAGATTAGCAAGCAGTGAATGAAAACTCTCCAGCAAACTGCCTTAAGTAGAATGCTCGTGTGAAATCACACCAACAGACGTCATCCTTTTCGCATCTTCTCAAAAGTGTTTCCCCCAGGAAACTAAATCAATAATCTTAAGCAATAGCAACTGCACACACAAAGCAGACTGCTTTTAAATGTAACATGAAAAAGCACTGTTCATGTTGTTTTTAGGATTATGTGTTTTAATTACACCCCTTAGCCCTCCTTCTTGCTTTGTAATTGAATTTTCTTTTATCTTTAGAAGGCTAACTTTATTCATAAGAGGCTGTGGATGGCAGAGTTCAATCCTTTCACTGTAGAGTCCTGAGGTCTCCCACTGCTTTCCAAGATTTTATTCACATTTTGTTTTAAAAGGGTTCCAGCTCAGATTAGCAAATGGGTTTTTAATGGAAATGCATGCATATCTAAGGAGGTGCATTATAAGGATAACATACAAAAATTTCCCTTTTTATCTGAAGGTAACCCAGAAATATCAATGTCTCAAGTTCCACCACAAATCTCTTAGAAGTCTGCTCAAACAGTAGATATTTACAGGACACACTATTCTATGTGAAATTACAGATCTGGGTACCATAACTTATTTTTCATTCTACCTTTGAGATCCAACAAATCTCACAAAAAGACAAGCTGGCTTGAATACACTGCCATTGTGTCAGCAATACATGCTCCTGGCTGTCTGATGCCCTGACACAACTTCTTCTGTATGAAAAGAAAATCCCTCTCTAGCTATCATTAGTGCCCAAGTAAAACCCAGCCACTATTTCCGATCCACTGCCAGCACATCTCTTAACATTATGTCCAAGCAGAAATAACAAGAGGCTAAAAGCACAGAAATATAGTTCCTTCTCAGCCTACAGCCTGGATTACTTCATACACTTTTGGCGTTCAGGCAGTAGCCGAGCTTTTCCAGTGAAGTAAGTGAAGTTTCATAACAGGCTGAGAAAATCTCAGAGTAACAAGGCTTTAAATGTGGCACTGCAACTCTAGAACTGAGAAAAACATACACACTAGGCTGGCTATAATGCCAGTACAGGTCCTCCTGGATTGATTAATTCCAAGAGACTTCAGGCATCAACATAAATAAACATCATAAGTCAGCACATATGATCTTGGAACATCTTCAACCAAACACGATCTTCAAACCCTCTGACAGGGAGCTGAACAGAGACCGATTTCCACTGTAGCTTGTGAGTTGTGCCTGCACTATCCACTGAAATGCTGTTTTAACTTGCTAAAGCTCCCTTTGAGTCATCTACTGCTCCATGCACATGCAAAATGTGATGGCAAAACACAGCCTTCCCCTGGATCTTTTCCCCCTAAATACAATTACTCTATTACGAGCTGTGCTAAATCATGGAATTCTCTCTTTCTAGGCAATGCTACAAAAATATGGCCTTGCCTTTTTTCATTGCTCATTAACTGATGTACTCCCTTCTCATTCCTCCCTTTGAAAAGTACTGAAAGCTTAAAAAGAGAGGAAGAGAAAAAAACAAAGAAAGAAGAAAAGAAAGACCACATTTTTCAACTACACATTTTGAACCACGAGAACATTAACAGGCCTAAAGGCCTAAGAAGAGTTAAAGCACAGGGCTTTAGTAAAGAGCTCACAGTAAGGGCTGATGCTCTTATTACCCCAACATCAGGAATGGTAAAATTACAAGAAAATCTGTTCTCATTTTAAGATTCTTTTTTCTTTGTGTCTGTTCATACAGAGAGAAAAACAAGACTTGAGCCTAAGGGCTCAAAAGACAGAGTGCAACTGAAAAAGATTTCTCTATTTTTAGGAGTACAATTTCAAAGCTTGATCCTAACAACACTGGAACATTTACGCTGTCATAAAAAGTGTTTTCAAATTCATACTTTCCCCCCCCACTGAATTATTTTTGCAGCCCTTTCCCTGCAAAGTTCAATATATATTTTTTCAGACATTACCGTGCTGTCACATGTAGCCTTGTTTCATTAATATATACAAAAGAGAGATAATACTCTTCTATTCAAGTTCCACTTCAACTTTTGAATCATTAGTTGTGATCATTAAATCAGAATTTTAATTCTGTAGCAGGATGTAATAAAAACAGTGCCTCAGAAAAACCAAAGGATACCTTTGTCCTGAAAACGTTACCTTAAAAAGTTATTTTATGAAGCCTCCTGCATTTTTCCCGTGTCAATATTCTGCATCTAAGTGTAGCCCATGGAAGTTCTTTAGAGCTAACCCTACTAGAAATACCTGTACATATTATAATCACATGCTTCTGCTGTGACATTCAATTCTAAATATACTCTTGATTAAATGGAAAAGAAAACCGTTCGCCTGGTTGTGTTTAAAAAACACATCTCTGCTGACAGCCCAAGTCTGTTTTGATTTGCTCCCTATAGAAATGGAGCTGCTAGAAAACATTAAGTGGCAAGTGCAGCACTGGATGTAAATTACACCATCTCCACTTAAGTGCTGCCCTCAGCAGCAACCGGAAATTGCACAGCCCAGCACTGCCACAATCGCTCCAGGAGCAACAGGGATGGAAAAAAATGAATTATCAGATCTCTATGCAAAGCAAGAGCATCAACTGAGTGAAGAACTGGCCTAGAAAAATACTCCCTAACAGCTTTCCAAAGCTGAGGTCAACATCTCAGCAACATCTTAACTTTAATTCTCAGTAAGGCACTTTGTTTGCCTTTATGGTTACAAAAAGGGGCTTAACAAAAATCTTACAAAAGATTAAAAGCTCGTTCTCTGATATGAGAACTGGGCACACCCAGAAGTGAATGGCCACAAAACGAACAGAAAACTGCTGAGGTACAAACAAAGACTGAATGGATTTTTCTAAAGGTGACAAAAAAACACTCATTAACAGCAAAATGAAATCACTTAGTACAACAATCTCCAACATACTTACTACCTTATACCAAAGTAAATCACGTGGAATATAAATCCTACTGATTGTGGCACATTCCATACAATAGGGATTAAATGCAGGATCCATTTTCTCCTGTGCCCATCACACAGGTGTGGCCACAAGGCACCGTGGAGCTGCCACAAGGAGACTGATTTGATCTTGTTCCTCCAGACCAGGGATGTTCACTTTGTCCTTTTCCAAACTGATGCACCCACTGATCTATTCACCCCACAGCACGTAGGCTTGGTGTGTGGCAATACATATCTGAATTACCAGCATTTCAAAAGTTTCACAACCTGGGAATTTCAGAATAATACTTTTTAAATGTTGAAAATATTAGTGTTAAATTCCATACCATATGCTGCACAGCAGATCTAGTCAAAGATCACTAAATGGTAAAACTTCATTAAATGAAGGTAATTCATCAACTAATTTGTCAAGAAGTAAGAGTTTTAGAAAGCAAATTATTCAATCTGGGCATTAAGGCCAAACCCAAGCCCAGTGATCACCTCAGGTTAGATCCAATGAGACTTGAAATATTGTGGAGCTTCTTCTAGAACATCTCCTACTTAAAATCCTGATTATAAACACATGAAATAATGATAGAAAGAAAAAGTACTTGTTCATAATACCAGGAGGACTAATGACTGTACTGTGTCCTGCTTTTCAAGGGAAGCACACAAACACGAAATGAGTGTGAAGTTTTAAAACAATACAAAACCATTCAGGAGATAAAAAATAAATGCTGTTTGCTAAGAACTGCAGAAGGATAATAGCAGATGAAATTAAAGGCAAGATAATAAGACATAGAAAAAGAAATAACCGCACCTATACAATGCAATTGAAATTAGCTACTGCAACTTTGAATTTTGAAACTGTTACAACTAATTCTCTTGGACCACCAATTTCATACTCATTAAGAGCCCAAAGGAACGGAGGAGAAAACAACAAACACTGTACGACAATTCTAAAAATCCAGGGCCCCTGGAGACAGCTTGTAGTGCTGCTGTCAAACAGCCATGGAACTACTGGGAGCACAAAAGAAAAAGGTAAGAAAGAGCATCAGAAGCTTGAAATACTTCTATACTAATAGGGATGGAGGTACTATTCAGTTTTATAGCAAATGTAAGAAACATCCACATCCAGAAAGAGAACCCCTGTCCAGCACTGAAGCTACAGATCAGCTTCAGCATCTTCTGTACAACAAGAGATCTCTGTCTTTGAGCTCAGCAGTGCAACTACAGGAGAGCACAAGAGCTGTGCAAAATCAAAACTACTCTCAAAAAGAAGTATAAGGAATGGTTATTCCCTATTTCTCCTACCACAAGAACCAGAAAACACAGACTGAGCACCTTTTCACACAGCACACAGTGAACTGCAGACCCACAGTCACAGGCAGTTGTGGACTGACTCCTGCACGGCCACGTCGGTGCAGAGCGTGCTGTGCTCTACTCCACTGCCTCTTATCCTCACTCCAAGAGATTTCCTGAGACACAGGACTAGGGGTCTGATCTGACACATTATGGCAATTTTTATGCTCATCCCAGTTTCAGCTAGACTTGAAGCCAGTCTTCCTCCAGCAACGCTAAGTAACTTCCCAGTCATGCCCAAGAGCCACCGCAGCAGTATTTTTCTTTCAAATTTCACTGCTAAGGTAGAATCTCAGAAGGGTTAATTTTACACACTGAGGTGGATTTTGCCATGCTGTTTGTCAGCTACATTAAGGTAAGGCAGATAACGAAGAAATCATACACCATTAGTCTTTGAAAGCCAAAAAAACACCACTTCATTCAGAGACTCATCCACCCTGACCACTGTAACCGCTGTGACCCAGCTTTCTAAAACCACACCTCTTCAGAAGCATCAGTGCTGCTATTTTTCTATAAAGATGCCTCCAGTAATTGATAGAAAGTTGCTATTTTTTCTGCAATATTATCTGTACTCATGTTTGCATATAAGAATGATCAAGACACAAAGTGTATTTTGATGTCATTATCTACATCACAGCACAAAAGGAAAGCATTTATATAAATTGTTTTAAATAAAAGCACGCTAAACTATGCAATACTGCAAGTTCTCAACAACCTAAAAATAGTTCCCAGTAAGATGCAACCACTGTTTGGAAACAAAATATAAATGCAAAAGATTAAACCTGACTATCAAAATAAAAACTTAGATTTATAATGAAAAGATAATTTCAACACTTCTTATTTGATAATCATAAGAATAATATTTTTTGTCAAATTGCTTTTAGATGGAAATTGAACTTCAATTAGAAATAAAAACTGCACTTTCCTTTTACTTGGATTATGAGTATTCTTACCTGCAAGCATATACAGAGAAGGCAATAACAAAGAAAACGATATTCTGGTACTCATTAAGTAACAACATAGAGTTAAACCAAGAAACATTAACTTTAGTTTAAAAATTTGTGGCTTTTATTGTCACCTTGCCCTTCCAGCTGCTACTCTGCTGTCTTTTTTTTTGTATGAAGACCAGAAGAAGAAACAACCTTCCCTCATTCTTCCAGTCATTATCTCTTTCTTACATAACATGAACCAGTAAAAAAAATCAAAACCAGACAAAGCAGCTGTTGGACACACTCCCTCTACACTTGCAGTGAGGCTAGAATTATCTAGAACTGGCTTATTATCAAAACAAACTGGACTCATGTGCTTCAACAAACCACTTCCCTAAATACATTTGTTTTCATTAAGGAGAACAACAAAATACATGTTTAAATTTGCTAAGGAATAAGTCCAAAATGTATAATTTGGCCACAAGAAAAAGGGGAATTCAAAATTAAGCTACTTCTCCCTCCAAAATCTAGTAAGAAAGTTTAACAAATAACTTATGATATAAAATAATCACATGAAAAACAAGACTTTTGCTCTTGGCCAATGGACTAAAAAGCCTCACAGCTAAATTGATTGGATTTTGTTTTGCAAAAAGAGGGGGAAAATCTTCCCTGGAAGAGGGGAACACTTCCCTATGCCCGTGCCCATGGCCACATTCATTTAAAGGGAGTTGATTAGCTTGGTTCAATTGGCCAATTAGTGCTGTATCTTTTAACACTTGTGACTGATCCTGTACTTGCATTATTTCTTAGGGCCATTAGTTTAACCCTCATGGTAACACTTTAAAGAGCAATGAGCAGAGTTAATCCTGGAAGGAATCACTGCCTCCTTCAATAATTTCTTTTTTCCAATGTGCATTCTGTGAGTTTTGGTGGCCCAATTGCAAGGAAGCATTCTGGTGTATTCCCCCTGCCTGTCTGCTTGGCATTCTCCACCTGGACATTTCTTTAGGAATCTAAATTTCCTGTAATTTACCTGAAAACACAATTTGAACAATTTAGTGCTTAACACATGAATGGGGGCATGTTTGGAACTTGACATTAGGAAAAAATAAACACTAATATTTGTATATACCTATATATATATATATATATATATTTATATGTGTGAGGGAAAGCCTATGTCTATAATACAGACCCCTGTCAGGCTTCACTAGCATTTTTCCATACTGCTGTGAAACACCACAGCTTTTTCAGCACCATGTCCTCATTCGAAGTTATTGGGCACTAAAGCCAGCGTTGGCCTCCTTTCAAAAGATGCTTTGACACGAAAAATACTCTCAAAAACCCACTGTGGTTTCAGACAACGCTTTACAGTATAATGGAGTTTCACAGACCTTAGATTAAAATTTTTTTTTATGATTTCAAGACAAATAACTTTCTTTTTTTAAACCAGAGGCCATGGCTCCCTGTGCAGAGAGCAAAGTGCATGCTTGAGCTGCAAACGTGCAGGTTACTACAGCTCCCGAGGAGGGAAGGAATTCTAAATGGATTTAATTCAGTCAGGCAACAAAAAGAAAAAATATACCAAATAATAAAAAAATAAATTGTACATTTGTATGTATTTTCCCAGGTCAAGAGATCACAAAGAAGATAAGAAATGCCACAGCATCACTTGCTCCAGTACAGAGAGGTGAGACACTCAGAGGCCTCGCAGAGCCATTTGTAATAAATGTGCACCCAGCATCAGAAGGGAAGTGCCTTCACTTCCTGACTTGATTGGTTTCTTCTGGAAACAATGACAAATCTGAAGCTGCTATTTATGGCTTTCTGTCACCCATTGCCAGAAGAAATAGTGACTACAGCCTCTAAATACATCAAGACAGAGTTCATCTTCTCCAATCCATTTGATATCTACTTCAGGATCACTGCTGCAGTCCCTCGCATCCTTGAAAAGGATTAAGTGACAAACAGCAAAACCTTGCAGGGTTCCCCACCACCATCATTATTTTCAACCAATGACCCAATTCTGCAAGACAGAGCACCTCTTGAGATATGCTGAGAGCCCTCAACTCCAATCAGCCAAAATGGGAGAGGAGGTCACTCAGCCCTACATCATTTACTCTTAGAGAAAAAAATAATCCAAGATGCATCTCTTCTTTCACTGATCAGCACTCTCAGAGAACCTCAAAGCTGGTTTAATAGCTGCATCATTTTTAGATAGCATCACTTTCCACTAATCTCCTTTCCAACTCATCTGTTTGAAGGAAGAGATCATTTCTGTAGTGAACGAGAGTGTCCTCAAGTGTAACAGCAAATAAACCAGTGTAAATGAAGTGCCACAGCAATATAAACAATGACCTTGAAAACCAGCAAGTTGCTGCTCAGGATGACTCTGGGGACAATAATCACATTTTAAATGTCCACATAATCTGAACAAATTGCTAAAATTACCTCTGTAGCAACAACTCACCTGCACTGTACGTAAAAGCGTCTGTAACCTGTTCATGTGCTAAATCCCAATGGGTGGAAAAAAACCAAAACAAAATATATGGCTCCCACCAACTTTAAGTGAAGGGAAAACTCTTACTTGTGCATTATTTACCACAGGTAATCCATGCAGCAAAAAGCTTGTGTCACTTAAGGCTGCTCTGTCTTATCAAAAAAAAAAAAAAGATGCTTGAAAGAGCAGAAATCCCAGTACTAGAGAAAAGCATTACAGAAGAGATGGTTGTTCTACTGCAAACCTCAGTGAAGCTTTTCTTACTTCAGGTTTTAACATTATTGTTCACCTGTTTATCCTAGGAAACAAGGCTCATTAGATTAACATGGAATACCTGCACGTGTGCAGTTTTTTACCTCTCCTCTCATGACTCTTCCCCAAACCCAGTCAACAAAACATGACTGAGGGTCTGGGGTTTCTATGACACTGAGATCCAACAAGTGTTGTACTAGGATGCTTATTTTCAGAGGGAAAATAAATCTGAACATCACTGTCTCCATTGAAAGATGAATGAAGACATCCCAGACAATCCACAAGACATAAAGAAAGGGAAAAAGAGGAGGGGGAGACAGAGGAAGAAAGAGACCTTGGGTCCTGGGCTTCCCCAGTCGTGTGGCTCCCAGGTCTTCTTTATTTACACAGCTCCCAGCTGAACACTCCTCAGTGGTGTCTGTGGGTGACAACCCAACACTCCCAAGCCAAACAAAGCAGAAAACTATCCCAAATACTTACGGCTTTCCATCTCCAAAGGTTATTAAAGCATTCCCCTACCACTCAGTAACTACCAGGCAGCTTTGCATTAGTTAAAATTCACTAATTTTCCCAGAGACTTGGAGAGTCACCTGGAGAGTCCCAGTTGATAAGCACAGTATCTCGTTCCAGCCTAAGCTCACACCCTCCTTTCTCACAGGGGAACTTTTAAACTATTCAAACATGTAATTCCCCTAAGAGATGCCCTATTAAGAGTGCAGAGAAAAATTCCCGTTGTAATGCTTTAATTCTACAGACTAGCCTTTACTAGGAACACTTAAAAAACCACAATCTTACCCATAAATAGGGGCAAAACAATGATGATAATTGTTACTATTATTATTATGACTACTATTACTATTATGACTACCATTATTATCCTGTGACCACCACCAACCCACAAAGATCTCAGCAAAGTCTGGGAAAAAGGGGGAAAAATCAACACAGATACAAAGTGAACAGAAAACGTGCATCTCACATGCATCTAATCTAACTTAAAAAAAAGTATTTATATTCTGTACCCTGGGAACCAAACCTATTTTAAAATCAAAAGAGCACTAATTAGCATCTCAATGCTTCTCTCATAGGTTTTATCAATATAAAGAAAACTGCGCACAGTGGAAAGAATTATGGATTAAAGTCAGAAAAATATATAATTACCATAAAATATCATTGCACTGATGTCATGGCTTTAAAAATCATAAGATGCTAACATAAAATTAAGATTAAAATTTACTCTCATTTTTGACTTTTTCTGAACTTCGAGAATGTGAACTGCTAAATCTCCTTTTCAGGATCTCACACACTGACAGTGTCTGCCTTCATGACCATTTCAACAAGCACTTGAATCAAAACAAAAAAATCAACTCCTTCCCCTTTATTCTACCCCATGACTTTTCAAGTAAGAAAGTAATCCTGAGAGGGAGAGCCCTCCGACCTTAAAAGCCTTAAATAACACCCACTTCAAGTTTAAACATATGACCTAAAACTTGACAGCCGCTTCCCAAAAGCAGAAGAAAAGGACCACAAAGTCAAGTCCACTACCAGCATCAACACTGATGCTCCAAGAGACCAAAACAAAGATGACACATAAAATCTGCTAATCATCAAGCAAGATGAGTCAGATGGACAACACAAAAAAAGATGTTATAGGTCCGGAAAACATTTGTAACTTGCACTGGCTACACTGTTTCAAGTCAACGACCAATGTACAAGACACAGAATTGCACACTTAAAAAGTCAAGAAACCAAATCCCAGGATAATTCTGTACCATTAAGGCTGCCATGTCATTATAGGAACAATGGATGTAATGCAAGCCCTGTGGTTTTAGGCACTGGAAGCTGTCTCCCCAAAATGCCCCTTGCTAAGCACCTCCGGGTTTAATTTTCCCATGCCCTTAAAGGACACTGTAGTAGATTTAACATGAATCATTTCACTGTCATCGTGTTCGTGTAATTAAGTTGCCACGTGCCTCAAGTGCATCAGCTGTAGGACAATTACTCAAGTCAAGCCAGCACCAAATGACTGTATTGATGTCTGCATCACTGCATGATGATCATGCCACGGCCAAACTTCACAAGTGGAAGCACAGCAATGATATTAAGGTGTATTCCAAATATGGTGGATTCAAAAGGCAACCATGACAGAAAGGTTGTGGTCTACATTTGTCACTGGTCTGCCACGAAATGACAAAAAATCCCCTGAAAAGTGTTACCAAAACATACTGCGGCACATGTTTTTGCAGTAGTCATTAACATCTTCCCCATGAGGTAGTGAAAGGGTTCCCAGAATATAAAGATCACACCATGCAAACTCTATCAGTCATTAACATGTCAGCTTACACTTAATCCACCTTTTCCACACAGCAATTGCTCAGGAGATTTGCCAGTTTTAAGAATCAGATAAGATAACTCAATAGCAGCAAATTAATGGGGGGGGGGGGGGGGAACCAGCAAAGGAAAACCCATACAGATCAATAACTACAGAGATTTGCCACTGTTTCCCTGCCCTCTGCCTTGCACTGCTGTCTCCTGTGAGAAGGAGCGTGTCAGCTCTAACATGACAGCATCCTGAGGTGTCCCAGGGTAAGTGCCCAGCACAGACACACCAAACACCAGCAAAGCCATTCTCCCAACACTCCCCTGCCACCTCCTATGAGTCATTAAAAAAGGCAGTGAGAAATTTTATTGGGTTGCCTGTCTTGTCCCATAAGCATCTTCCCAACATAGGTTCTGGGAAGAACCAGATTTCATTCTCATCCTTCAATCACAGCAACAATTCACAAACCAAATGCAAAAGAGGAAGTGCCTAAATCCAAGGCGGGAAGGCCACTAAGTCTTCTCTGCAGAGATTATCTTTTACATAGACAGATACTTTTTAACTTTTTTTTTTTTGTTTTTAATTGTAAAATCCATGTCAGTACCATTCACCACGCAAAAAACGTAGGCTTTCAGTTAATTAGTTATTTTTACCTTCACATTGATTTACTTTGTCCAAACAGTTGGCTATTTTGAAACAGTAATCACAGACCGCAGCCAGACCAGGAATTCATCCTGCTGGATGCTGTAGATGCTACAAGTTACAAGTCCTGAAGGAGCATGACTACTCGCCATTAACAACTTTTCCTCTTACAGGTCAGATGTTCCTGACCAGTTCACACACATTGAAAACCTTAAGTAGGTTGCAACAATGATATTTCTGAAGTTACAAGGTGAATTATCATTTCTCCAGCCTGAGTTTTGCGGGGTGCACCTTATATTCTGCCTCACAGAACTGTTCGCTATGGTAACCTCCTGGGCTATTGACAGCAGCCAGCTCCCATGAAGGAAGGAAGGAACAGCAAAGAAACAGCAAGTTAGGCCTTTTCTTTTGCTGCAAAACCTCTCCCACCAGAATCCTACCGTCGGACATGAGGATTACCATGTACAATCTTTTTATAATGGCAACAAGTTTCTCCAAAGTAGATATAATTGTTTTGCTAAAACACACATGTGACTGTGAAACAGGCATCACTGGCCTATTTCTCAATAAATAGGGGCCTTGCAGAACTGCAATAGCGAATGTAGTTACAAATTCACAATTAACTGCCCGCGCTGTTTTTCTTTTCCTTTCATTATTTCCACTGTGTAGGGGGTGGGTGGAGGTGGGGGGGGGACGAGGACTGGTAGCAAGTTTGCAAGAGCCAAGGACGGAAAACTTGCTCAGTTCTTCCGATGCGGGCATTCCGCCCTCCCGCTTCCAGCCGGCGTTGTCCGGGCGGGAGCCCTCCCGCAGCCGCTGCCCCTGCGCCGCTCCCTCCCCAGCCCGAAGTTGGCGTCCCGGGGCATCCCCGGCGGCCGCCCGGGCAGTGTCACCGGCACCCGATTTACGACTTCAGGTGCAGGAGCGGCGGGCAGCGCAGACCGACTCCCCGAGAGACAAAGGCTGTGTATCGCTCGCCGGAGCGCCGGCGGGCGCGGAGCCGCCGGAGGTGCGGAGCGGCGGCGGCGGGGGGGGCGCGCCCACAATGCCCGGCCCCGCGGCAGCGCAGGCCCCGCAGCGCGGGCGGCGGCGCTGCGGGAGAGCCGGCGGCGCGGCCGCGGGGGCGGCGCCCGCCCCCCTCCCCCCACCCCCCCCCACCCAGCCCCCCCCAGGGAGGCGAGACCCGCCCGCTGACGGGCCCCTGGACGGGGACCGACGCCAGCCGCTGCCCCGGGCGGGACGCGCGCCGCGCCGAGCGGAGCGCGGCCGCGCCCGGCGGGGGTGCGGAGCGGAGCGGCGCGGGGTTTTCTGGACCCCTTCCACCGCCATTTTGAGGGGGAGGGGGGCGAGCGAGAGGCGCTCGGTGGGCTCGGCCCCCCGCGGGCGCGGGCAGGGACCGGCCGCGCCGGGGCGGCGTCGCGGCTCGCACAAAGTTCCCGCGGGGGCCGGGCGCGTCCTCGGGCGGGCGCGGGGCCGGCCGGGAGGGCAACTTCGGCCGAGCGCGCCGCGGGACGCCGCGGGCCCCCGGCGGGAGCGCGCAGAGTTGCGCGCGGGCAGTTGCGCGGCGGCGCCCGGCCAGCCCCGCGCATCTCTCCTCAGCGCGGCCGAAGGCGCGTCCCCCCCTGCGCTGCCGCCGCCGCCTCCCCGCCGCGCCCCGCCTGCCTCTTCCCTCCTCCTCCTCCTCCTCCTCCTGCCTAGCCGCCTTTTTCCCGCATCCAAACTTCGTGAGCCCGGAAAAACCCTCCGGGCCCCGCGCCGCGCCGGCAAAACGCCCCCAACCGCTGCGCCCGGGGGCGCTCCGCCCGCGCGCGGGCGCCGCCGCCGCCCGCCTCACCTGCGGGGAGTTTTTCCAGCCCTGCGCCGCTGCCGGGGCTCGGGCTCCCCGGCGCTCCGCTCACTGCCTCATTCCAATATGGCACGGCCCGCCAGAGCGCATGCGCCCGCCGCCCGCCCGCCTGCCTCCCCCCTCCCGCCCCTCCGCCCTCCCCTCCCCTCACGGCTTTTCGGGCGCTCCGGCTCCCTCCTGCCGCGGGCGCGCCGAGCCCGCCGCCGCCGCCCGCCCGCCCGGCCCCCGGGGCCCGGCCCCGACCCCGCCCCCGCCGCGCTCCCCCGGGCTGCTGCCCCCGGACACCTGCTCCCGCCGCGCCGGGGGCAGCGCGGGCTTGGCCGCCGGTAACGGGGCGCGCCGCCGCCGCCACTCTGCCGGGGCGGGGCGGGCGTCCACCCCCTGCCCGGGCCCCGCGGGAAGGGACACGGCCCGGCGGGCGAGCGCGCGGTCGGTGCCCGCCGCGGGATGCGCGGTCCCGAGTCCATCCCCCCCGCCCCGGCTAGTATTTAGCCCCCTTCCCCTCGGAGAGAACCGGCCCCGTCGGTCGGGGCGCGGGGACCGGCGGTGACCCCTTCGCGGGGCCGCGCGGCCGGCGGGACCGCGCCAGCGCCGCAGTTGGCGGGGGGCGGGCGGGAGGCACCGGCCGTGTCGTCCCCCCCAGCCAGGGCGGAGACCGGCGCCCCGCGCGCCCGCCGCCGCTGCCCGCGGCGCAGCGAAGCGAAAGAAAAAGGAAGCGGGTTGTGCAACACCGCGCTCCTGCCCGTGCGGCGGGGACGGAGGGGCGGAAAGGGAGAGTCCCCCGCCCCGATCCGCGCAGCCTGTCCGCACCGAGGCGCCGGGCGGCAACGAGCCCGCCGGTCAGCGGGGGACAGCGGGAGCAGAGCGCGAAAAGCCTTTGCGCTCCCCGGGAGCGCATCCGCCCGCCGCCGGCGGCGGCCGGAGACGGCGGGGGGGGCGCCGCGGGCGCGCTCCGGTCCGCTCGCCGCCGGGAGGGACGCGCTCCCGGGCCGCGGGCTCTCGGCCGGCTCGCCCAACCCGCGGGCACCGGAGCTTATCCGTGCGTATGTGCCCTCGCGTCGTGCTGGACACCAGTTGCTACCGAGCCGAAATGAGTGTTCGAGGCGTAGAGCAGGCGGATCGAGCGAGCTGTATGGTTTGTCTGTGGTGCAAAACAAGTGCCAACAAATAAACAGAGCGGCAGTGCCGGAACAGCGGGCAGGAAGAAGGAATGGAACCATGAACTTGCTCATTTACGCATCCAGCGGGCAGATCGCACACACCGCTCTGCGCGCCGCGGCACCGCGGAGACGCGCCGGGCTCCGATTACTCCTGAGCGATGCGCTGCGATGCCAGGCAGGACGGAGCCGGCCACGCAGCCCCTCTCGCAGGAGAGATGCTGCTCTCCATGAGGATAAGAAACCTCCGTTTCTCGCTGGCTTGAAGTGAAAAAGCGACGACGTTTCGCGTGGCGCTCGGGAGGGAGCACAGCGCGCCCGCCGCCCGGGACAGCGGGGCCCGCGCCCGACAGGAGCCGCCTCGGGGCTCGCCGCGGCCGCGGCGCTGCCCAAGGGCGGGCCCCCCGGGCCCGGAGCGCTTCTTGCCCGCGGTTCCGTTTCCCGGAGCGGCGGCCCGCCCGCTCCCGCTGCCGTTCCCGCCGAGGGGCGGGCGAGGCCCGGGCCCTCCGCTAGAGGGGGGTCTCGCCATGCCGATCCGCAGCGCCCCGCCGAGCGCTCCCGGCCCGGCACCGCGCAATTAACTATTCAAACGAAACCGCTGCCGCACCGCCTAATTGAGTCCCAGCAGATACCGCCTGCATAACCGAGCACCGCTCCACGCAGCCCCGGGCCAGCCCGGCCAGGCTCCCCGAGTCTCCCGGAGCAGGTCTGCGGCCACCGCCAGGCACGGCAGCCCCCCCCCTCACCAAAGCACAGCCGCTAAGAAACGGAGGACTTGATCTGCAAAAGCCCCAAACTACTGTGCAACAGGAAGAAAACCTCAAAAGTCAGGTATCACGAACTTCTTAGTCTGACAAGAGCAAGAAGCACGCCCTTTCAGACTGGACGTTGGTCCTGGAAATGAGTCCTTGGTACACACAACTGCGTAGAGAAAGAAACGTGATCCACCAGTCTGATCCGTGAAACATCTAAACGATCTTCTGTGTCCTATTAATCGTCAGTCACAGAAGGACAGCTGTTTACAGAACCTCCGCCTGGCCAGCTCCATGATACGTTAACTTTCTGTCATCTCTGCTGATTTGGAGGTTAAAAAGGCACGGAAAGGAAGTAGAATCTTGCTGGACCTTCTGCCATGTTAGCAAACTCCTGAAACACGGGGCTAACACACTGCAAATACACATTTCAGCACACGGGGATTAAATCTCCTTCTATCCCTTTTGCAGGAATGGGAATTTGTGAGAAACCAAACACCATTTTATTATCCAGTTTCGAGGATGAACTGGGTAACTAAGCTGCCATCAAACAGCCAAGGTGCCTTACTTTTATCTTCAAGGTTTTTCTAGCATCCATTCTTCTGATACTAAAAACTTTCTAATTTCCATTATAAATGTATTCACTACTAATTTATACCCAATCGGTCTTTACCATTTTGCCCTTCGAATTAAATAACTTTGATGCTCTGATATTTACCTAAAATGTCCCTATAAATACCAATTAGATCATCCATTCTCAGTCTTTATGCTTGCTTTTTATCTTCTCTCCAAACAGGTTTTCCACTCCTCCAGTGTCCTTTTATACCTTCTACCCTGTGTGCAGTGTTCTAAACAAGGTCTTAACAACTGCCTTGTACCACGATATTAATATCTCTCCGTCTCCTGAAAATACCTCACTCGATGCATCCCAGAATACATTAGCATTTTTAAGACCACATTACAGTGGCATCATAGTCATCCTACAACCAATAACGTACCTGGATTCCTCCTCTTGTAATCTCACATTTGATGAACCTCCAAGCTCACTCACAGTTATTCTAATTAATCTTTAAGTGCATGACTTCTTGCTATTACATTCCAACCCATTTCTGGTACTCCAGGCAATAGATCAATTGTGCTAGGGCAGTTTAAGATTCCATGCCTTAAAAATATGTATCTTGTCCTATTTTTAAGTTTATTTACCTTTCTGAGCCTGCTCAGAGGTCTGCAGCAGCTCACTCTGTGACCTGTCCACACTTTTGGCCACATCAGGAAGGTGGCAAATGTTGTCCTTGTAAAGCAGCCTGCTCCTGAGATTCTGTGAAACGTCCTGGCTCCAGACTACCTACAAATTCCTCCATGTGTCCCATTTCTTCAACCAGAGGTATCCCTGGCAACACATGAATCTCAAAGAACCACAATGATTCACCTGTTTCCCTACAACCTCTCACTGTGTTTTTGCACTTGTTTGTGTTTTGGTGCAGACTGTGGTAGGCCATTTCTTCCACAAAATTAAACTGGAATGCTTCATACAAAATAAGCCACATGTCTTTTAGGAACCTCCTAATCATTAAAAAACTTATTTTCCTTGTTTGTGTTTAGTGATTAATGAGGAATTCTAAATTTTCTCTAAACTGATCCAGCAAGTCACATTTGTTGTTAGCACCACACAACCTTTTCCTTCAGTTGTCCTCTCATATTAGGGAAGACCTTTTTTGAAGCTGAAGTGTTCAAGCTGTGTGAACAGCATTAGATAATCAGTACCCAGGTTTAAGTGCCAGCCAGTTTCTCTGAGCAGGGCTTTCTGCTCCTTCCAGGGAAACATTCAGCTTGCCTTTGCTTTGCTACATTAATTAGCAACGCACTCCTATAAACTGTGAGTACCAAGAAGTTCCTCTGAACTTTTTTTTTGCACAGACAGCAGGCTCAAGCTGTACACCCCTGCACTGAGAACAGGACTGGTGTGGGTTTGCAGTTCTGTGCTTGTACTCAGATGAAACTCATGGAACAGAGCATTCCCCTTCAGTGAAGTGGGGATAATTAATTTACAGGAACACTTTATCTGTGAGAGGAAAATGAAGAGAAGAATGCTTTGAGTTACAGATATATTCATTCAAATTAGTTACAGGTTGGTTAAAAGCTTTTGTCCCTACTTATAGGGTAGATTTGATTGAATAAAGGTTGTGAGATGTATGAAGAACATGTTGGCCTTACTGGAATTACTTTTTGTGTCTTACATAGGGAATCCAAGAGTGCTTCTGAAATCCTTGGACCTCTTGTGACCTTCGTCTGCAACTCAGCCCATTAAGGGGGCAAAAGTTGGTGTTTTTGGAGGAAACAGGGCCCTTACAAGAGTTGCAGGCTCAAAACCAACATTTCCCAGGATGCCCAAAGGTGATCTAAGACTAAGCTGAGTCAGACTCTCCACAGTGGTTTGAACTCGTGAAATTTTCCATAACTACAGGGACTTTCTCAGCAGATGCTGTTGATCTTTAGCTGTTAGCTTAGAATTCATGTCTTCCTCCAAAATGTACACTATTCTACTGCAGTATTAAAGAACATTTGCCAAAGAATCTTTAACCTTCAATGTTCTCCACAGCTTGTACTTGTGGGATAATAACCAGAGACGTGCACTGAAGTATTTGCAGTTGCCATTTCTGTGGCCAGTGGATCAGACTAACTCTAACCCAGGAGATAACCTCCTGTGGGTGACTCAGTGACATCCCTGGACTTCTGCTTTGCTTTTCCTGGGTTCACACTTTGGTTGGCCTGAAAATGGTGGCAGTTTTAGCACTGGTGGAAGGCTCTGCTGACAGCCCCATGAAGGACAATCAGTTCATGCCCAAAGGAACCCCAATACAGACACAAAGGAAGAGCCACTCGGACTCTTACCTCTGCTGTTGCAGACGTGCTGATGGCACAACAGGTGGTGCAGTTCAGACCACCCAGCTTCTTCAGTGGCCTTGTAAAAGATGCTCCTGCTGGCAGCAGCAGGTGCCAGGTATGCCAGCAGGGTATGGGGTGGACACTGAGGGTTGTTAATAGTTACTGAAGCAACACTTTCTTTCAAATATTAGAGGCAGGTCTCTTTCAAAGGCATTTTATTGGCATGTGGGTATGCTTGAGAAGGTTCAGCTGTATGATGAAGGGAAGAAACAGATCCAAGTGATTTGCTCCACACCTTCCCTTCCCCAGCTGCCTGATTTAGATACTCTAGACTTTGCTCAAGAAGGCTTCAGGGCACATAATTTTAGTGATTTTAGGAAAGTGAAGAAGAAGAAAAAAAGAAGAGGCTACAGGACCTTTAGTTATACATTCAGCTGGCAGCAGCAGCAGCAGAGCATCTGTAGACTGGTCTCTGCAGCACAGGACACCCATCTTCCACCTTCTCTCTGTTCAGCTTCTGAGTGTCTTTTTTATGTCTCACTGCTTTTCCACCTGAATTTTGCTTCTTTCTCATTTCTCCTGACTGCTGTACATACTATTTTGTTATTTCCTATTAGCGCCTATTTTACCTCACTTGGGTTGTTTGGTTCATGTTACACTTCAGATTAATTCCCAAAACTGTAAAAAGAATAAATGAATGGAAGAAATGTGATTTTTACCAGCCATGGTGCTGTTCATTTTACAATATAATTTTCCTCTGCCTTTTGTTTAGTCTATTTAGTTATTTATTTTAACTCTTTTCAGAGAGTTTCAATTTCTACTTGTGCAACAGCTCCCTATGTATGAGGTCCAGTGCTAGATGTGTTCCCCAGGTTCATGTTAGTAATTAAGATATTAGGATATTTGCCGTACTATGGAAATATTAATAATTTTTTAGTTTTTAACACAGTTGAAGATTTGCATGTGTAAGGCACATCATACAGGTCACAACAGAGAGGGAAAAACTTCTCAGGCTAAAGCCTGGGAGAGATGAGGGGAGAAACTATGAGTAATCTTGCAGTTTTCCTAAATTATAGGTAGATGTGCCCTTTCCCCAGCTCACTGTGTACCAAATAGGAAATTACTGCTAACTCTGAAGATCTGTGATGCCTGATACATGAAGTTCTACTCCTTCCTAATGTAGTTCCTTCCAGTCCTCTCTTTCTTTTTGGTAAAAAAAGACCTTTTCCCAGGTCTCTGTGCATCTCCTGTTGCCTCTGGAAGCTCTGTGAGATGGCACAGGTGAAACACCCCATCACATAAGAAACAGTGAAACAGACCCAAAGAAACCCTAACAATGACCTAGCAAAAAGCCATCACCCAGCTCTGAAGGTAAAGCTGGAATGGGAGCATTTCTGTTACTACTTTAATACATTTCTTTATTTTCTTGGCATCAAAGAGGATGAGAAAGTTCCAGAGGAGATGGAATTTTCTGCCACCTTCTTCCAGTACTTCTCCCTTCTTCTTCTTTGTAGTAGGCACCTGTATAACTGTCATAGAGGACTGAAATATTGTTTGTGCTTGCAGCAGCCAGAACACATGAACATTTAGGCCCTACTTACTTTTTCATGTCCCCATGGTTTTATATCCCTGCAGTGTGGGCTGTCCCCATGTGCACATTACTGCAACAGAACCAAGGTGGACTGCAAAACAAGGAGAGCCAGGCCCAGTAAATTCAGAACAAAAATGAAGCAGAGGGGAAGGAAGTGTGGTCACACAACTGGGAAAAGTTAAGTACAGAAATACTCCATAAAGAAGATAGTATGAGGACTAGAATATTCACCTTTAGAGAAAAACAAAGCTCCTGTGTTTATATGATATTAACTGTGCTCTTTATGGTTCTCCTCTCATCATTCCTATCCACTTCCCAGCTTCTCATACTATTACAATTAACCTCTGTACAAGATAGTTTACATCAACACCCACTGCTGAAGTACTCTTGACTTCAGTCAGGCCATACCCTTCCCACTGTTAACTTTCAAATACTGCCCATATTGTCAGTATTTTCACTGTATTTGACTGTGATCTTACCAACAGCTTAGTAAGTTATTTGCAGGAAGATATACAGGGAATACTTAGGAGTTTTTTCTAAGAGACAAAGATGGAAAAGAGAGGCAGACAACATGCTTTTTCACAGTAAAGTTTAGATACCACAATGAGACTGTGCAAGAACAGTATTATAGTTTACCTGAGAACAAATTTACTGCTTTCAATTTATGGGCAGAGTGATTTTTTTCCCCTCAGATTAAAAATGTTTATGTAGTTTTGGAAAATCCTGATCAGCCCAAGTACAGAAAACCATACTAGGAAGACCTATTATAAGCAGCAGTAAAGCAGCCCATCTTGTTTCATTATGCAAGCCAAATGAAACACAGAAATTAAGCCAAGAGCGGGAAAACAACTAAGACTTAAAACTGTGTTGGGAATACTCCAAAGACTCATTAACAGATGAAAAAGTATTATTATCTTATTAGGAGTACTACCACCCATACAGAAGCTCTGATCAAAACAATAATTAAACCACCAATAACAATCTCCCTGCATCATTAAATACTTTTGTACAAATAAATTAACTCTGCCAGCCAGAAACATCAAATGAAGATAATTTACCTCAACCAGTTAATAAGTCCAAATACTCAGAAAGCTTCTTGCATTCTTACCTGGGAATTCACTATCATTCTTCTTCCAAAAAAAGCTTTTACAGAAATGATTTTGACAGCATTCCTATAAATTTCTGTATTTACTCCACCACGGATAAATCAATGAACCATGTGGCTTGAGATAACAACCTGTCCCTTTGCCAGTGGTGAAAACTGATTCTCTTCCAACTAGCACATGCAGCTGGGCAGGAATATTTATTTCTGAGCAAAGTAAATGGACACTCAAGTGCAATTGTTGATATGCAGAATCTGGCAACAAATCAATACTGACTTTAAATACCCACTTCATGCCATTACTTTTTAATACCCATGAATCTTGTTAAAATCCCATAGCATGATATCCTGAAGTGACACAGCCTGCTTAATTTCTTTTGGTTTGTGGGTTTATCGAATTTGAGGCTTTAAGAATCCTGTTATTGGTGAGTGTCAGTTTCTAGCTTTTCTCTTTTATTGGCTTCCTTTGAAATATCTCTGGAGCTCTTATATCTTAAATTTGATTTTTTTTCTTGTGTCTGAGAAGGGTGCATGTCTAAATTTGGCAGGTGTGTATTACTGCCTTGACCTTACAGAGGCAACCACTACTGATATCTGGGGTTTTAGGGGCAGATACACTGCCTTTATTTATGCTCCTTTGAGCAATCTAAAGAAGTGTAAATATATTAGACAATTTACCAGATCATTCAAAACTGCATTCTTGAGCCACATATATAGCAGTGCTCATATATGTGTACCATGTTGTAGTATAATTATCAAAAATTCGAGATCAGGATGAATAAAATTGGTCAGGCTCAAAATCTGGACAAGTATGATGCAGAAACCAGGATCTGAAATTGCTATAAAGCAGAAACTAACCTTTCCAGATGCACTACCAAGGATAGGTCAGGGCTGAGATTTATCAGCAAAGCAGCACTTGTAGGGAACTTGAGCCACTCCTGCCCACTCCGGACCTGTGTTGGGGAAAGCAGAGAAGTGTAGCATCAGAGGTGTGTTACTCTGGAAGCTTTTACTAGCAAAAAGCTGAAGAGAGTTTAAAATTATTCTTTCGAAATAGATTGGATCCAAGAAGCCTTGTGTTACCATGAAGGCTTAATATGTATTTTTAGGAGCACCCCACAAGACAAGTTCATCCTGTTCATGGAAGTGAGGAGACAGGAAACCCCACTGGAAGAACAGAGGAGAAAGAGAACTTTGTTTTCTGGTGTGCTAGACTCTACACCATCTTTGACTAACTACTGTTTTAGCCTTGATTTGTGAATATATTAAGTGGTGGAACAGGTTTACATATTTATTCATTTTCTCCCTTAATGTAAGAGGAAATTGCACAACAATTTACTAACTGTAAATGTTAACTAACTGTACTGCCCTAGGGAAAATCCAGGCTGTGTCCCACAAGAGATGCAGTGATCAGCACAGGCACGAGCACCTGTATTATACCTGTGTTCCTGAGGAAATTCTATAGATTTTTGGAGCACTTGTAATGTGCATAATTCACCTCTTGCTCACCGATGTAACACAATTATTGCTGCACTGTTGGAAAGCAGACCAGTCCCTGGAAGTGTCACTGAACACTTTACTATTTTGGGGCTCATTTTGTGTTCTTTTGTGTCATCTCTAAGGAACTATCTCTGAGGAGAAGATAGTAAAGCAGGAGGACTGGTCTGATCCATTCTAACAAACCCAATATTCCTAAATCATGCTCTTTAGTTTCCCAAATTAACTTACCTCACGGTTCCCCCTTTGTGCCTGGAAAGATTTATTGTTTGTATTCAACCTGAAAATCTGCTGGCATTAGATATATTAGGATACCCACAGGTGGTTCTTTTGTCATCCTATCACTGCAGTGGGAAGATAGCAAAATAAATCAATAAAAACAATGTCTTGGCTGATGCTTGGGGAAACCAATCTGTGGTTGAATATATAGCTCAGCAGCAGACTGCCCTATGCACAGGCAACACTAGGTACCATGGCTTCCACTCACTGGAGATCTCAAACAAGGATTCTGAGTTTTATTTAGTGTTTTCCCACCACTCAAGTTTCTAATTCTGTGTCCTCTTTAAAATAACAATGTCTCATCTGTATTGTTTGATTGTTTCAGATATGCACCAGAGTGAGGGTTATTTTGCTACAAGGTCAGGTTTTCTTTCTTTGACTTGAGCACTGTTGCAGCAAGAGCCTGATATAAAGCTGGTTTTCAGTTGCCAATATCTGAGGCTCGTTTTCAAAGACTACATGCAAATCATGCCAGTGCTGCCTTCTGCACTTCCTCCATTTTATTTTCTATTGAGACTGAATGTGAAGAGCTGCAGTCTATTTAGAACACCATGGTTCTTTCAGCAAAAAAAACCAAAGCTATTTCCAGAAGTGGAATTTCTTAGAATCAGTGTATTTTCTTCTTCTTATAATAGAAATGAGTATGAGCATTCTGAGCCTTTAGTTATCCTCCCAGGTCTGAGAAGATGTGAGGGGAAGCAGAGTGGGTATGGAAAGAAAAGCAGTTGATTAGTAAATCCATTTAAGGATTTAAGCCTTTGTTAAGGAAGCAGCATCGAGACTGCTGGAGTGAAGTGAAACGTAAGAGAAACAAGTGGCAATTTACTCTATAGCTGCATTCTCCAAATTACTTTCCCCTGGGGATGTAGTGGACATTAGCAGGCACAGCTCCTGCAGGGAACAGCTCCTGGTTGAACTTGTACCCCGAGACCCCCAGCTCCAGGACACACAGGGCAAAGGGCGAGGCACTGCCCACCATGCCATGTGCCCTACACAGGCACTTGTGCTTGTTGCCCCGGATTATGGGGGTCTTCTGGAGTCCAGATTAGCACAAGAAATGTGGCCCAGAACTCCAGCTAACCCAGGAAGGAATGCAGCAATGCCTGTCAGGATCTGTGCCCATGTAAGAGCGGTGCTTTGTCCTACTTTTGCCATGGATTTCATACTGGATATCTGAAAACTCATAAAGATGTAACAAACCATTTAACAATCAAAGCCATTGAAGGGCCTCTACTGAGAAGCAGAGCTTTGGTTTTCTGGTGTCCTGTTAAGGGAAGACTGGCACCATGGGCTTTGCAGATCTGGGTGATGAATTTCTATTTTTTAGCTTGAATACAGTGTGCAAGTACAGATCCAAAATGTGAAATACAGAAGGGACAAACAACGGCTGTTCCCTTACAGGCTCCCATGCCTACCATACAGAATATTTTTTACCTTGTCAATCATATATAGGAGGTATTCAGTGGAGGTAATCACACAATAGAAACATGCCTCCTGTTTTCCAGAGCTTTTAGGTTTGAATTCCCCTTTGTGCAGAGCCAGGTGTCCCATGTTTCTGTTGCAGGAGTGAAGCCCTGTGTCTCTCTGTCAAGGGAAGCATTTGTTAATTGCTTCCAAAAAAAAAAAAAACGCTGGAGTGAATAAACATTTAACTAAATAGCTAAAACATGCATAAGGTGTCCTACGCAATTTTCAGCACTCTCAGCTGCAGCACAAGATGCTCGTGTAGCAAGAACAGCCATGCCAGATGTTAGTTAGGAACCTGCTTGTTTTCACTGTGGCAGGGTGGTTTTGACTCGGTGATAATTGTGCAGAGCCCTTGCAGAGGCAGAAAAAGCCTCTCTCAGCACTTCTTCAGCATCAGTGTTTGTGCTTTGTTTGCATCCAGCCTGAATGGTCAGGAAGTCTTGCAATGGGTTCAGGAGCTAAGGCTTGGTTACCTCGTTTATGAGAAACAGAGCCAATGCAATTACTATCGTGAAGCAGGAAAATTTATTTTGTTTTGTTTTTTTGGGTTTTCTGGGTTTGTTGGGATTTTTATTGTTGTTTTGTGTTTTTTTGGTGAACATTCACTGCATACTGCAGCAAGAAATAGTGTGGAGGGTTGATTACCAAAATTATTCAGTCAAGAGTTTAACTCCTTTACGTCTCCCGTGCGGTCCGATTGCCGGGTGTTTTGGGGGTTTTTGTTCAACAACTGGACAGCAGAGGGTGCCAAACCCCAAGAGGGAGCGCACCCAGGCCCCGGAGCTCTCAGCATCCCCTGAATTCCCCGCTGGAAGCTCTCCTCCAGCGCCAGCGCTCCGGCTGGAACCTGGAGAGCCGCAGGTTCCCTCTCGTTGTGCTGCCTGCGGGCTTGGGATGTGTCAGCACTTCCAGCCCCGTTCAGAAGCTCTTTCTTTGTGGATCAATCCAGGCTCTTGCCAGCCAAGTCATTTTCTCTCTGATGTGCAAGCGGCGCTCAGTGTTATCTCAGGAATCTGAAGCCACGTTTTGTTATCAGGATGTTGCAGGGACGACTCACTAAATTAAAAGCAAGCACTTGATCATAGAGAGCTGAGCACAAACCTTTAACACGTGCTACAAACGTGACACAGCCACTGAGGAACTAAATCTGTTTAACTCGACGTGGTTTAAGCACAGCATTTTATTTGGACAAGGAAACGTGAGATTAAAACATCAGCAGCTCTGAAATCCCATTCTCATCCTACAGTGAATTATGAAATGAAGTGCCATTATATTAGCAGGCATTTCTTCCTGTTCTAGTAAAAAGATATGCATTCTACATTTTCTGCAAACACTGCTCGTGGGAATGAGAAGGAAATTGGTCCTTGAGTAGTAACTAGTTACAATAGCTTCTAAACAAGCCTAAAATTATTCTAATTGTATTTAGGAGCCAAATCCCGAAGCCTCTATTGTATTCAGATTCCTGTTCTTTGCTGGAGTCAAAAATTGCTCTACTTGGTCCAGGCAACATTTCTTACCTTTTTGCCAGTCCCTGTCCTGAGGATGAGCACTGTCAGATGGCCAATTTTACTGCTCACATACCTGATACACATCACTGGCCCATTATTTCTACACAGGAACGGGATCCATCATTCCTAACTCAAAACTGTGCAGATAACAATTGATAATTTGTAAACAGTTATTCGCTTTGAATGAGTTATGTAGGCTCTGTTTACTTAATCCAGCTATTTGTCAGCTTTATCAGTCACTTATCAACAGAAGCAGAAAGCAGGTCACACATAACCCATTCATCATGCCTCCTGTTGCTGCAACACGCACAATATATATTGCACATGCCACAGCACTGGTGAAATAGCTCACAATACTACACTGCCAGCACAACTCAGTATAAGAGTTATTTTCTCAATGCCAAAAACTTGTGGGATGCTTCACAGAGGGGTAATGTTCCCACTCAGCCCCAACACTTGGGCCTGACAAACAAAGCGATTGCACAAGTGTGACAGGAGGGTGGGCAGGGGTCTCAGCTGGACTGGGAACACCCAACACTCTATACAGCAGTGTAGGAGAATATTTTATAAATTTGGAAAAGAGCAGAAGACTCAACTTGAGAGGCCCTGGGGTTCTTTAGGGTCCAAGGATGTACAATATTTAATCATACTACACAAAGGTTTGCACTTACAAAGCACCTCACAGGACTCGGTTACCCCTGTCCCTTCTTCCCTACCTCACACTTCACCCCGTGCATTTATTTTTACCCCTGAAATGTCTCACCTTGTCCTCCCTGGCAGGGCCTGGCCTGGCTTCATCCAGCCCAGGTGCTTCTGTTACAGCTTCAATCAAAACAAAATTGTTGTGAGCCTTTAATAAAAAGACTTAGTGGAAAACCAAGATTAGAAAACCCCCAACTTGCCCTTGTCCAGCAGTAAACAGTTCATCACTGCAAAAAAGCCACACAGCACCAGCCTCATGCAAACCCAGGGCACTGGGCTCAGCACACAAACAGTAAAACACCAGGAAAGAGGCACTGGTGCTCTGTAACCTTTTCAATAAAGTCTGGCAGGGAGATGGAGATTTAGAAGAGCTTTGAAAACATAAGCCCTTTCTTCTTAGGTCTTTACAGAGAAGGTGGAAAGCTGTTGTAAGGATTTCAAATATGGCATGAAAACATTTTTGCTTGGGAAAAAACCCTCAATAGCACATTTTAAAAAGTTATCATTTTGTAGTTCTCACAAATTTACTATTATGATGTTTGCTCCTTATTCCCCCCACAAGATGTTCCTTTGTTTCACTTGGGGAAGAAAGTTGTGTGGGTTACTACTGTGACTGGCAATTTCCTTTCCAAGGGAAAGCTTCTGCTCTTTTTCAATCCAAAAATCCACATGCCCCTTTTAAGATTGAAAAAAAATTAAAGCTTACAAATAATTCAATAATGTCTTCAAATTTAGTTAAATCACTTTAAAATGAGTTAGTTTTGGCATAGAAGCTAACAGGCTGAATTGGTTCAGCTCCTTTTACACTAGTTAGGAAAGGGAGGTCTTGCAAATCCCCCTGGGATTTGTGACTCCCAGGAACCCTACTTTGAGTAGCCAGAACCTCCTAAAAAAGAATCTTCCAGGACATTGCCAAAGGGATTCTGGAACAATGTTAAAAATCAGTTAATGTGGCCAGGCAGTCACTGATCCTTAGCTCAGTTCTGACATTTGTGAATTCTGCAGTGGAGATGAGCCTTTTGAAGAGCTTCATACATTAAGAGAATCCATTACTTTTTTTCTGATTTATTTTATAATGGCTCATTTACATGCACTAAGAAACGGTATTTTTATACTAGTTGGAGAGGCACAGATTGCCTCTCTGCAGTCATACAGGTTTTCAATTTTAGACAAGATCTTTAAAAAATTGACAGTATTATGAACTTCCAAGAGGCTTTTCAAAGTCACTTAGGTTTTTAAAATCTATTACGGTTATTTTTTCTGTCATATTCCAAAGGTTTATATTTTTGGACTCATGGTACTAACAAATCCTGTTATATGTATTGAGCAATATGAAAAATAGGGCACTAATGTTTTAAAGTCTCTTAAACATTTCTCAAATTGACTGTAAAATGTGGCATTTCTACAATACATGATTGTTTGGCAGGATATAAAAGCTTACTGGTTCTCATTTTGGGTGATTTGCATAACTTGTTCATGGCATCATTTGTAAATATTATGCCCATCCCAAGCTGCCACTGATAAAAAGAGTTAGATTGCTTTTGCCAAAGCATGTCATAATATAGATGAGGAAAAAACCCTTCCTGTCTAAAAAGAAGGAAGTTATACAAAGTGAGTTAAAATTTTATACTGCATTAATCTCAGAAATCACTTTTCATGTCTGTTAGAGAACATAAAAATGAAAAAAAAATTCCTTTCACTGTGCAAAGTGGTTCTACAAGGGTTGGACAAGCCAAGGAGCAGTGGCTGTTCCCGAGGAGGTGTTTGCTGAGGGCAGGGTTCCTACCAGCACCCAGAGAGCCCCTTTGCCTGTGTGCCAGAGAGGATGGGCTGGGCTGGGAACGTGGTTCTGGCTCCCCAGGCTCACTGAGGGTGAGCACAGAGTGAACAATTCTGCTTCAGACAGATGACAATTCTGTTTGCCCACTGACCTGTGCTGGCTCCTCAGTACTGACAAAACCAAACCACTGCAACAAATCTATTTCACCCAGAGAGACTCAATACAGGGGGAAAGCTCATTTTATTTAGCAAGGTGGGGCAACTTCCATACAATCATTTTAGAACTTGATTTAATGTTCACGACTGTTCTAGAAGGTGGCAATTTTGACTGATGCTACAGAGTTGCCTGTGCTTGCTTAGGAAAGGCCCTTGGAGAGATGCTGTATTTCTTGTGGATGAAGGCTGTGGGGAAATGAGGCTGTCTGTCCTTGGAGGCTCTGTCACAGTCACCAAACAGGTGGATTTCTGGAAAGCACATGTATTTGTTTGCCTTCACAACCAAGAATATGTCATTGTGGCTGTCTTGTGACCACATGAATAATTTTTGTCTCTGAAGTTATTTAGTGGGAAGAAATGAGTAACTGGGATACAGAGGGCTACGATGCCTGCTTCTCAGAGTTTCAAACTCACTGTTGGCAGCTGTGCCAATATTCTTGTGCTAATTTTTATGCAATTAGTTGAACTGGCTGTTGTAAACTTCAAGGTAACACACCAGGCCCTGAGAGATGGTGACATCTGTAGGTGTGAAGGTACCACTGTAACAAGGCACCATTTACACATGACCTGTAACTAAGCTCTCATGTTACCATTGTGCTGCTGAGCAGGGATGGTAATACACTGCTCAGCCCCACTAAACCTGACATCTGGCCTAACTAAAGTGTTTGTCTCTTCCACAATGACCACGAAACAGCAAATATCTCAAAAAGGTGCTCTGGCTTCTGAAATCAGTAAAATTAAATGGCTTGCTTTGGATACTGCTTTTTCCCCAAATCTTGCATTTTTCTACTTCCTAAATTTAACAAACTACCAATAAATGGCTTTTTTCAATCAGACCTTAAAGCAAGAAAAGGAGATTGTAAGCCAGCAGCCAAGGCAAAGCAATCCCCAGGGGAAACTCTTGGTGTTATTTCCTGTTGTGAATCTTTGCCTGCCAGGTTGAATTTGGGAAAAGAGACAGAAAAGAAAGTTAGAATTTGTCTTTATCATGAAAGACAAAAAACAAGGGTCAGTCACTAATTACTTCTCTAAGGTGAACATAGTGTACTGCTTTAGTACAGAGTACTAACCTCAGGTATAGAACAGTGCTGGCACTTTAGTAGATATAGCAAATGAAAAGTACTACAGATTGTGTTCTTCCCATCTCAGCTGCAACTAGATTCAAACAAAATTTCAAGCCCTTAAAGCCACAGCGTTTTGCCAAAGTGAGATTGGAAATACTTCTAGGAACATAATATTGGATATACCTTTCTTATTTTATACACAGCAAGATTAACTCAGGTAATGAATTCATACTGATGAGTGGAGTTCAAGGTTGGGGATTTTTGAAAGCAATCTCACTATCTTGGTAATAAAGCTTGGAAGTACATAAAAAATCTACTTTTTAAATAAGTGTTCTAATCAATAATGCTACATTGGAGTGTAGAAGGTGCAATTAACTTTTCAACCTGGTTCTTGGAGCTCTGTATGGCTGATTTTTAGGTCAAGCAAAGCTTTTCTTTAAAAGCTGTGAAGACAAGGCTTGGTTTGTAAGTGTATGAAATAAGGCAAGGTAAGGATTTGTATTTTAGAATTTGCTCTGAATTCAAGTTCCCAGAAAGAAGAGGAATTTGAACCCAAAACTTTTGCCTTAAATACCAGCAGCTGGTTATTCAGGAGGTTGATCCAGCTCTCCAGGTTTAATCAGAATCAGATACACAAAATTATTCTTAAAAGTCTTCCCACAAACACTTTGCTTTGACAAGCCTGTACTCTTAATGAAAAAGCAGGGTATAAAAATGCTTCTGAATATTTTTTCTCCAGATTATACAAATAAAGTTACTTCAGGATCCCTACTTAATTACTGCCATACATGCAGATCAGCACTGGGTCCAGAAGACTCACAGAACAGAATTAAAACTAGATGAGGGAATAAGCAGCTAAAGAATGACTCTGTGAAGGGAACTTGAATGAAACCAAGCAGCAGAAAAGCACAGAACCAGCAGTGCCACAGCATTGTCTGTGCTGTGCCCTCCTGATCTGGCTCAACAGAACATGAGAGGTCACTGCTCCTGCACAGCAGCAGCCACACAGAGCAGAGGTGATCCCAGATATGGTTATTTCCCAAAGGACATGTTCTGTGTGCTGCAGCCAGCTCAGCTGAAAGCTTCTCCTTCAGACTTGAGCCTCAGCTGGGATTAGTCCTTCATAAAGCTTGGGGATGGGACCCAGCAGCTGAAAGGAATACCAACCTGAACCTTTTCCAGCAGCTCAGGAGGGTACAGCTTTCAGGAGAGCACTGAAACTTGTCTGGAAAAAGAGACCTAGAAGAATTAGTCACTGACAGCAAAGCCCCTGCATGCAGGTGCAAAACCTGAGCTTGGACCACAAGAGAATGCCAAGATTATTCACAGGGCTTGGCTGGAAACATGGCAAGATAAAAGAGAGTAAAGCCAGCTGAAGCTGTTGGTGACCTGGACTGGCTGACAGCACACAGCATCTACCTACTAAACAATTTTGTGTCACAGAAATGAAGGGTCAATATTCAATGAAACTGGAAAAAATCTGGAGCTCATAGTGGTTAGCAGGCATTGCAGTGGCACACACACATCCTCAAAAAACCCAAAACACCGCTCTCCACACAGTTTCTTCCCAGCAAAACTTATCCTAAACAGCAGCTGGGAACAGGTCCATCCCCAGAGTTAAGGTGTCCAGTTTGCTGGGGGCTGCCAGTGTAACTCAGTGTCCATGACATGAAGAACAAGACTGGCCAGTGGAATGAGTGCTGAGATGAGCGTGGCTCTAGCACAGACCCACGGTCCTGTGCCTGAGAGAGATTTAAAGCACCTTGAGCCAGTCCCAAGGAGCCAGTGTGGACCTTTTGTTTGACTAAATCTCCCTCTGCACCAAGGCTTAGGTAGAAAGGCAGCAGCTGGAAATCAATAGATAGGACCAGCAGCAGGAGGAAGATAAAACATAAATTGCACCTGCAGAAAGATAGTGATGTGCATGTGTTAATCCTCCTCCAGTATATAAATCCAGGAGCTATTGCAATTATCATGCTGAGCAAGGAAAACCAAAAAATGTAATGGCAGAAGCAGCCTGAGAATCTGCTACGTGCTCAAATGAGACTTTTTTAAGGAGTCCCTCACTTTCATTTTATTCTTACTGAACATAGAATGGTTTCTGGTTATTTAAACTCCACTGGACAGAATGCAACCTTAAATTACAGGAGGAGAAGGAAGCACAGCGTCACAGGTGATGCTCTCCCATCTTAAATCAGCTGCAAACACTATTTTTGTAATGCTCCTCAGTGCTCACTAACCTTTGGTCTGAGTGAGGGACCTCATAAATTGGTGAGCTGTGCTGTAGATGAAAGGAGAGGGATTAATTCTTTGAGCAGGACTGGGATTCCCTGCAGTTCTATCGTGACAGAGCATCTCAAAGGCCTGGGCACAACACTCTGTTGAAGGACAACACAATTTGATTTTTCTTTTTGTAAAAATTTCCTTTGTAGCATCAAAATAGTTTGAAACAACAAAAGAAACTATAAACATTTGAAAACCAGGCTGGAAGGTCTGATTTCAGGACAGCAATAGTTGCTACCCTGACAGTTATAACACAACAGGTTGTATTTTTATTATATATTATTTTTCTATTCTTAAAGGACTGACCAGAAAATAAACCTTGACATAGCCAAAATTGCATGGTACTAATGAAGCACCCAAGAGGACACCATGCTGCTCCTCTGTGGGAGCAATAAATGATTGGTAATTAAATAGCTGTCGGGGGGGTGCCTGATGTATTTTTATTAACTTTTTGTGTCCGTTGCATACATGCTCCTGGGTGACCAGCTAAGATAGGTTACATGGCATTTGAAGCTGGATTTCCTGAGGTGAAAACCTAATAACCTGCCAGAGCACAGCACCAGAAGTGTTTTGACCTGCTCATTTTCTCATGGTGGGGGCACAATTAATTTCTGGTCTGGAAGGGCTGACTGACATTTACAGGCAGCACAGACACCTGCTTTAGAGCAGGGATTTCTTTCTGTTCCTATAAAGTGCAATACACAGTTCAGGTAATATCAGATAAATAACGTCTATAGAAAAGGTTGCAGCTGCTTAGTGGTCTTGAGATTTTTTTTTTCCTTTGATAGTAGAAAAAGAACATACCTGGTACAAAAAAAAGGGTTTGGTTTGGGGATTTTCTCAAATGAGAGTGTTGTGCAGTACAAATAAGTTTTACAGATAAATGCCGTAATATTTTACACTGAAATCCAGAGATTAACTGAGCCCAACCTGTAGGATGCACAGTTAAGGAGTGAATATTTAAAACAAAAATCTTGTATTTTTGTTTTGTTTTATTACTGCTTAGCAGAAGGCATAGAATGATCCAAGAGAACAAAATGGGCACACACAGTTTTAAAGACTTTAAGCTGTTAAGCAACCTGATCTGAAGGGAAGATTGCAGAAGACAGGCTGCCTTTTAAAGGAAAATACCAAATATTATCACAGTAGCAAGTAAGAATAGATTTGATGATTTGCCAGATATTTTCAACATGAACCCCTGAACAGCCTGGGTTGGAAGGGACCTTTTAAGATCCTCCAGTTTTCACCCCCTACCACACCTTTCACTAGACCAGGCTGCTGAAACAGCAGCTCTTGTTGCACTCGAAGTAAGGCTTGATGAATAAGGACTTGTAATCCCTCCAGGAACAGGACCAGAAATACAGGCAGGGGTGACAGACGTCAGAAATCCCTTGAACACTGTGGCAAGTCTGGTGGGCTTTGTTAGAAATGTCAAAGGGAATATTCAGCACATGGTCCTCAACACAAATGCTCTACTGATATCCTGCATTTCCAACAAAAAGAGAAAAACACAAAGCACCTTAAATTCAGGTTTTGTCAGTACTTCTCCAAGGAATGCCAAAATAGGTTTGATCCTTATCATGAGATGGGACACAGCTTCCATCTGTGTGATTGTTTTAATGGATTGAAGGGGTGTTTTTGCCCAGGTCCTGCTGCTGTGGCATCACTGGAGAGTGGCTGATGCTGTGAAGGATCACCCTAGAGGAGTGGGCAGCTCTTCAGGAAGTCCTTTATACACAATACATTGTACTGTGTCACTTAACAATCTAATATTCAACTACTAAGCTGCCACGTTTTCAACCAGTCCTCGGAGAAGTGCAGGAATCCTATCAAAACTGCAGCCTTATCACTCCTTAGAAATTTTCTGACGTGCAGAGGGCATGCCCTATACTGAGAATAAGATCAGACATTTCCTTTGCCTGACAGCCAACTGTGCTTAATGGGATTCTAATTTAATCAGAGTACAGAACAGGGCAGATGTAACACTGATAAATTATAACAGGGATCAACATGCAAAAGCAGTGAGGGTAGGACTTGCCTTGGAGAGTGACAAGTGCAGGAGAAACTACAAGTGCCTATAAAGGACTTTTCATACTTTTCATGTGGGTCAGTCCCACAGCAGAACAAATGGAAGCACATCTGGATTTTAAAACTGCTCTGAATGTTCTTATGTACTGTGCTCTGTGCAGGCCTACCTGAATGGTCACATCATTTCTCAAAGCAGGCTGAATTGTTTCAAACAGGACCATAAGTGCACCTCCATTTTTTAAAAGACTAAGCTGCAAACACACAGCAGAGAGAAAATGTGAGACTAGAACTTTTCCAAAACCTTATTTTTTTTTGCTTTGCAGCTATGATTTTCTCACTGAACATGAGTTACTCCTTCTTGCAAGGCTTGGATGTGTGGACATCCCCTTTATGCACCCCTGAAAGCAGCCCAAGATGTTCCATACGAGTTGCTCTACACCTTCCACCACGTAACCCCTCTCCTGGAAATGATGCTTCAGGCAGACAAGTAGGATAAACTGGAAGAGGATCCTCACTACCACTGGGCCTCCTTGCCACATGCTGTTGTAAATACAAGAATATAGAGATATACAACTTCCCAGGCAGATTAATGGGAGGAAGGTTCTTCAAAACAGGCACATTCACTGGTGTAGGAATTATGCTGCAGATGACTGCTGACTGGGAGCGTATTTTGGTCTGTATCACTGCATGCTTGCCCTGTCTCCATGCTGTTCACAGCATTTCCTGCAGACCAGAGGCAGATTATTGGAGTAAATGGGTATTTTCCTGACTTGATGGCTTATTATTTTCTGCAGTGATGGTAAATGTCCCTGTCCAAAGATCTCAGTGCTTTACAGTAAACATGTGGATGTGTTTTCCTTGCAGTGATGATTAGCTGACTCAGCTGCATAAATTAACCTCCCCAGGCAGCAAAGACAAGCTGAGTGCTGTGTGGGTACCTGAGAGGCTCAGTGATGCTGGGCTGCTCAGGGAGGTCTAGTTGTTAAACTTTAGCAAGGCATCTTTAATATATGTAAATAGGCTTTTTACAATGAGTAATGTTGCCAGATTTTCCAGATTGCTAGCACTGTCCTCCATTAAACCTGAAGGACAAATTCACAAATACATTATTAGGGGAGGCAGCAGTAATAGTAGTGAGTGAATCTGGTGATGTTCTTAATCTTGGAAAACAGAGAAAGGATACTCTTGCTTCTTAGCAAGGTCAGTGTTATATATTGCCAAACTGCTAGAAACAGTCCATGGTATTGTTTCAGCAGATATAGTCAGAATACACAAAACTAAGTAAATCCCCAAAGAACACTATCATAAGGGCTAAAAGAAAATATTCCTGACAGTAAAATTGTGTTACTTACAGGATGATGCAAGTGATCCAAGTCAGAATTTCTCTCAAAAGAAATCTTTAAGTATGAAATATTGCAAAGACACACTTAGACCTACCACAAAAAGAAGAAAACATTGAAATTGCCACATTGCTAATGTAGTTTATTTTAATCTGGAGGCAAAATATTCAACCATCTTAAACACGTGCTATGTGACTTCACAGGGCAGAGTTAAATTTCTTTAAATGCTAGAATTATGTATCTGAGAAGTCATCCTATATGGTCACTTCCCTTCAATTTCAAGTCGGTGAAAGATAAAAACGTAGAAGAAACTTGTCTGTGGCAGTGTAGATATTTGAATGGATGAAGTACTTTCAGTCAGCAGTGTGTGAAGAAAGCAGTTCTAGAAAATTAATGCTATGAGCATTAGCCAAAACAGATTTTGGATCTTCTTTCAACACTCCATTCATCTTTCTTAATCTATTTCATATTTTATTCATTATTTGAATTCAATCACAATACTTACCTAAATTGGAATGTTGCTAACAGACCTTTCAAAAATTCTCATGAACTCTTTGTCAAGGTGGTATCAAGGAACACATTACTGAAAAATAGCTATTCCATAATCCTTGGGAAAGCTATTTAATAACTGCAATAACGCACTGAAATGTAACAACACACCCTATTGATCTGATTATCACCAGACAAACACCCTCCTTGGCTGGCTGAATGTGCCAGACATAATGCACACACTGCAAGGAATTTGGTCTGAGTGCTCTTTGTGACCACGTTACCTCAGAGGCTCTAATGGGATGAGTCTCCTTCAGTGATTGCCAAAACTACCTCCCTCTGGAACCTTTCGTGAGTAAAAACAACAGGAAAGCCTTGTATGAGCACTAGAACTGCCCCATTCAGGTTACCTTTCACTTCAAATAAATGCTGGTCAACAAACTGCCTAAAATTCAAGCTGAGCTCAATCATGGTAGAGGATTGAATTTCTGGTTTGAGGATTTCTCATGCAGTAGTTAGGTAGGCAAAGTATTGTGGGATGGCAGAGCTGGAGGACCACCAAAGTGCACAGTGCAGAAGTGCCCACTAGAAACAGCCCAAGACAGGCAGGTAACTCATTCCTGCTGCAGAATCCTGCAGAGTCCTGCTCTCCACAGAGAGCTGGTGAAAGACAAGACCTTCAAGAAAGATCATGCTGATACAAATACTTTGTGGAGAGGAATCTTACACTGAGTGTGAACAAAAAATTTTACCTGACAAGTCTAAAGTCTGGTCTAGCCATATTCTTAACCCCACTGGCTAGGGGATGCCAGGGGTGGGCTGGTCCCAAGGAAAGTATTTGGCTGAGTCCTCAAAGCAGACAGCTGTGTCAGCACAGAGTGATGGGTTTTGCTTTTAGAGCTACCAGTAAAGAAAGAAATATTTGTATTCTCGAAGACTGTGCCATCTCAGTGCTCAGGGACAATCCAGATATTGGGATGTACCAGGGAAGGAATGGGGACATCCACAATGCATCTGAATCTTGACAGCCGTGAGCTGTTGTGGTCACCAACCCCCTCAGGAAGGATTTACTAGAAGTGGAGAACACCCGAAGATGAGCAGTAATCATGGTTATGGAATGGCTTCTGCTTGTTAAATGACTTCAAGTAATTGAGCTGGGACTGCTAATGCTGGGGAGGATATGACTGCAGGGAGTTTGGTCACCCAGTGCACAGCTCAGCTGTGGAGCCTGTTGCTGAGCTGTTGCAGAGGCTAAATTGGACATGAGCTCAAAGACAACCAGGCAAATTAATAGGAAAAAAAAATTCACTAGGCAAATAAGGACACTGATACCATCTCTGACTCAGGGAAGCAGAGCTGCAGCTATTTGGCCCAGGAAGAGTATTGCCAATGCCTCTGCATCCCTGTAATCCTCCCTGTGGACTCTGCTGTCAGTCTCCAGTTGTGACAGGTACTGGTCTGGATGGGCTTTGTGTTACCTATTCTGTCTGGTTTTATGTTCTCCCTGCAGCCTCTCTGCATAAAGCTCTACAGTCACATACTGAAATATGCCTTTACTCAGTTGCTTTACACCTGGGGAGTGGCAGAAAAACCCAGCCACCAGGGAGGAAACTTCCCCCAGGCCCCTTGGCTGTACATCAAAATGCTGATCCTCTTCCCTGCTCAAAAAAGCTGACATCCCAGAGCCATACCAGAGGCAGGCTGGTGTGTGCACCCACTTTCCCCAGAAGAGCCCAGCAGTGTCTGCTGCACCTGCTGGAATCCAGCATTGCAGCCCTGACAGAGAGCAGCATGTCTGAGCACAGAAGAGGAGAGTGAGGTTCAGGCAGCTGCAGCATATGGGCTGATGTTCTGAATCTCTCCTACTAATTTGTACAGCAAACCTGCAATTTCTGTGGTAGCCATGGAAACTGAGGTACTGGAGCACAATGAAGCACATGTGTGAACGCTGTTGCCACCACTGAGTGTGCATCACTCAGCACTCCTCGACAGCAAGGGCAAACAGGATATCTGAGCAATCACAGGTTGGTTCTGGGCACTGGGTCTACACCAGGCTAAACAGGTACCAGACCACAGCAGCTCTTCTGCTGGGACCAGGGTGGGGGATACCTGCTGGAAAGCAAGGCCAGTGCCAAGGAAGACAACCCTGTCCACTCCAGAAGAAAAGAAAAATAAGGAACGGCTGGGATGGAATGCTCCCTGGTGAGTTGTACAAAAAAGATAGAAATCTGCCTCGTTTTGTCTGCCTTCACATTGCTAGTAAACTCAACACCCCTAAACGTTTGGGGTTTGATGGTTTCTCAGTCAGTGAACTACAGAAGTCAATGGAGTCATGTCACCTGGAGTGACAAGCAAAAAATATGCCCCTGCCAATCCATTTTCTTGTGAAAGAAGCGTCTAGAAGCTGGTGAAGGACCCTCACTCAATGTGCAGCATAAAGCTGTAAAGAACTGCAAACAAAGGAGGCTCATCCTACAAAATTAAAAAACCCTAAACATTATTTCCTTCAGAGAAGTTCTCTGCAGACCACTCTGTAGACCCTTTGCTTAACCACTGTTATTGAGGCCACTGTTATAATTCTGCCCAGACTCATGGGGTGTGTTGGTTTGAGTGGGCTGTGCTGCTTAGGATTTTAAATTTGCACAGATCAGGTCAGTCTGGCCAAAGGGATCTGAGGCAGAGCTGAAAATGGAGATGGTGACTTCTCAGGGTGGTTTACATCAAGGAACTTGAGCTGTACAGGCTGGATGAGAATTTCAATAGGGAACAAACACTGACAACCCTTCAAACAAATTAGAGTAAAGCAGAAAAGCCCCAACCAAACCTGTACTGTTTAAATACTGAGGCCATGTACAGGTAAGTGACAAAGGGGCTCAAAAATAGGGCAAAGCACAAGAGATTCCTTACAATTTCTAGCAGCTGCTTGGCTTGTACCTGTAGGCAAGCTGACACAAAAGGTGTCTGACAGAGGGTGATGCAGGCTGAATTGCTGCTGGTTGGGCAGAGAGGGGAGCAGGGAGCCAGCTCGAGGGTCAGTCCGGCACAGGCAGCTGTGCTCAGCACTTCCACCCCACAGCCTGCAGCACCTGCTCTCAAACACAGCAATTAAGATTTCTAACATGAAGAGGTTCTTAACATTCATCAGGTGGAAGCTGAGCACCGTGGTGGGGATGCCATGTCCTTGGCAGGGAACCCCTGCATCGTAACTCATAATTAGGGACCCCTGAGTGTACCCTTTTAATGGGTACAAGCCTTGTTACCTACTCAAATACTAAAGATCAAAACATAAGAAAGAAACTGGTATGTGCTCAGGTTTCATTTTTACCTTTGAAAAGGGAAGATCTCTGCCACCGCTGCCTGCCTGTAAAATCTAAATCCTGGAGTCTGGATGTGACATTTTTTCAAACAGTGTCACTGCCCTCTGTATTTGTCCTCTAGCCAGTATGTGTCTGTGCATTAACTGTACCTACACCTGGGTGTGAGGTGAGGATTGAGCAGAATGGGTTCCATTTCATGGGTATTTTTGTACTTTGGGCTCCCTAACTAGTTCACAGATACCTTACAGGGTATCAGCCTCACCAGCTGCTGGGTATCTGCAGCTTAAGAGAACACTTAAGACACTGTAATTTGGGATGCCAGATTTGCAAACACAACAGCTCTGTGGCTGGATGGTCTCTCCAGCCCAGCCTGGCTCCTGATGGGGCCTGACTGGGGATTAATTTCACAGTCTTACAGAAGTG